>NC_056727.1:506740035-507040035 GCF_019279795.1 Protopterus annectens | reverse complement strand
TTTTAGTCCAAGTGCTGAAAGACCCCCTCCCACATTCTTCTTGAGGTGAAAAAAACTATCATTGTAACCCTGGAGCTGTTAACTAACCATGCTTGCTTCTTCTTCAAAGAACTTTTTAACATGCAGTTAAACTAGTTTGCTATTCACTAGTGTCTGCAATGGGAAGATATGTGTTTTATCTTGAATGCCAGTAAAATGTGTTTTATTTGTTTAAAAATATATTCCTTGCAATGCAGCAAAGAACATAATATGTGTAACTTTATGTTTTTGAATTTGGGTTAATTATATTTTTTACTCTTTCTACTGAGACACAAATGACTTTGTGCATGGCATTTTCCCACCTTTGCTGTATTGTTAACTACATTCTTGACTTGTTACACTGTAGCATACAAACACTTTATCCAGACAATAATTATTGAGCATGACAAAATAGTAGTTATTCTATGATGTGAACATTGCCAGGATCTGTAAAATTATGGTATTCTCTGTTTTTCTGTTTTTCATTGTTAACACTAATTATGGGTGAGTTTTTATCATATATCGTGTATTCTATACTTTATTGATATGGTATTTTTTCACATATCCTATGTGTCTCACCAGTTAGCAACTGTGTCCCTATAGTGACATGGCAAGAAAAGGAACCTTGGACTGACACTGCTGTCAAGGAGACTGTTAGAAATGCTGTCAAATAACAAACTGCCACCATTTCTGACTCCACTGATGAGAATACAGAAGGCAACAAGAATATTGACTTTCCACAACCCCCCCAGATGTTTCTGGAGCTGTGGGGCATTTAGAAAAGAGCCTGAGATGGCTGGTAAGTCAGAAAGTGGACTGTGTAAGAACTATTCAGCTGTGAGGCATTCTTAACTTCCCAAGGAGTCATCACTCAGAAGACGGTGGCCAAAAGATTAATATCTACTGACAATTTCTTTAAGAAATGATTTCTGATAATAAAATACGGTACAGTGTTCTACACCACTTGATGTGCTACTATTTTATTTGATTTTCATTCAATAGAAGATGATAAATGCATAGAAGCATGAAATGAAAAGTGCATAGATAAATGCATTAATGAAAAAGAACTGTTAACACTCTCCCTATACTTCATGCCATAAATGACTTAAAATAAAATAATAATAATAATAATAAACTACAAATGGAAGTAAAAAAAAAATGTATTCCATACCAAGCACCACAAACATTCTAACTTTCTAGTATGACTAGGGTAATTGAAGAACTAGGTCAGGTGTAAAGTTTTTGTCTGTTTGTTTTTTTTTTTACTGCTACCTGTTCTTTCATTATTATTATCATTATTACTGTCACTGTTAGTATGATGATTATTATTATACTGCTACCTGTTCTTTCATTATTATTATCATTATTACTGTCACTGTTAGTATGATGATTATTATTATACTGCTACCTGTTCTTTCATTATTATTATCATTATTACTGTTACTGTTATATGATGATTATTATTATACTGCTACCTGTTCTTTCATTATTATTATCATTATTACTGTTACTGTTAGTATGATGATTATTATTATACTGCTACCTGTTCTTTTGTGATTACTATTATTATGATGATTATTATTACTGTTATTATTACTACTGTTGTTATTATTATTATTATTATTATTATTATTATTATTATTACTATATATTATTTCCCCTGTACTTAATTGCTTGGAATTCATTTAAAGTTACTTTTTCATAATGATGCATGAAAGTAATGAAAGCAATATAGATAGATAGACAGATAGATAGACAGATATATATATATATATATATATATATATATATATATATATATATATATATATATAGATGTGTGTATGTGTGTGTATATATATATATATATATATATATATATATATATATATATATATATATATATATATATATATATATTAGAAGCTCGAAATACTGAAATATTGAAATTCAGTATTTTGAGCCCATAAAGTGGAATCCTGAAAAGAGCGAAAGCTCAGAAGTGCAAAATTCAAAATCTCGAATACCAGAGGTTTTGAATTTCGCACTTCTAAGGTTCCACTGCGATTATGGATTCAGGTAAGTGTCTGTGTGTGTTAAGGGTTTTGGATAGGGGCTGTGGTATGTGTTAGTGTGTTTTGTTGCTGTGATGTGTGTGTGCGAGCAGAATGTACCTTGTGTGGTGGTGTTGTGTGTGTGTGTGTGTGTTTGTGTGTAGTGCAACCTCGGAGTTAGAATATTTAAGTGGTGGGGTGTGGGTTGGTGTAGTGTTTGTGTGTGGGGAGGATGGTGTGTGTATGTGCAGTAGTAGCATGAAATTCAAAATCTCCGGTGTGCAAGATTTTGAATTTCGCACTTCTGAGTTTTTGCTGTTTCAAAAATTTGACTTTATAGCTTCAAAATACTGAAGTTTGATATTCCACTATTTTGAGGATATAAAGTGTATATATATATATATATATATATATATATATATATATATATATATATATAGATGTATAAAACAATAGAAAAACAGTAACCATTTAAACCGTACAAATACCAAGTCCTACACTGCCATTTCTCAGAATATTCCCTTTTCTCTGAGGTATGGCGATGTTGGAGTGTTGGAGTTGGTATATATAAGTTTGAGGTTGTGGGAGCCTTGCCCCCCACAAATGTGGGTGTAGGAGGGCTTGCCCTCCTGCAAAAACATAGTTTAAAGGAGAAGAGTGATTTTCAAGATTCACACTTCTCCTGAGTTTTCTTTTTTATTTTTTCGATTTATCGGCACTCGGGATTACAAGTGCCAGCATTCATATAGGGAGTCATAAAAACATATAAGCTTCAATGTATGTCAAAATAGTACAAAAAAGTAAACCCAGTGCAAGATAAATGTATATAATATATACCAAAACTGTGTCCAGTTCAAGGGAAAATGTATTCAGGGTATATCTAAACTGTCTTTTACACAATTGAATTGACTTTGCTCATGGTTCAAAGTATGGACAAAAAGGATCCTAAGACCAATTAGCTCAACCAGTTAATAAATAAATAAACACTCAAAAATATGTAAATAAGGTGACGTATGACCTTTTGTGCAGAACTGCAAAATGCAATGTTTTCTACATATTTGAAAAGACAGTAAAGTATGTTGTGTTAGTCTTTGTTTCCATTATGAGTGAGTAAACTCTTCATGAAAACAGAATCCAGTACATTTACAGTATACACTTGGGATTCAGTGATGTTAGCTCTTGAGCATTAATAGAGCTGTGCTGCTGTATTCAGTAGTTCTATAGAATTAACTTGTGAGTCAGAAACAGGTAAGAGACACAAAGAGTAAAAGCTCATTACTAAGCCATGTGTCGGAATCAGAAATCTAGAACATTTGGTATATAGCTGCTTACTAGGTACCATACTCATTAGGTGTGGTGCTTACTGCTCCTCTGTTGCCATAGACCATAATGGGTGAATGTAATGAAACAGCATGTTCAGTTGCACTTCTCTGCACTTCCCTGCTCCAAAGAGTTGTGGTAGAAAATAATTTTCTTGGGGGGTGAAAGCCAGGGTACCTTTTTGGCTAGGCTTGTATAGACCCTATGGCCGATAGCCTAGTACCTACCTATGAACCTATGAACCTATGAACTGCTCTACTTTCCCAGACCAAGACTCTGTGGTAGAGCACATGGCTAAATTACATTAGCCATGACAACGGACTGACACCTTTTGCATGTGACATTAGCTAGTGGACCACTGTAGTGTTACTTGTCTTGGGATTGATAATGATGTAGTATAACAGCAGCCTAAGAATCATACACCAATACTGCACTGAGCAAGCCTAATAGATAAGAGAATATGCACTGCGCTATTTGATTCTGAATACTCCCTACATCTGTACTACGTTCTCATTGGATTAGAAGTAAATATTATATATGTTTTCCCTAAATAAGGAAGATTCCTGTCAATTGACTTATGTCTGCCCATCATAGGTTCATAGGTAGGTACTAGGCTATCAGGCCAAGGGCCTACGTAAGCCTAGCCAGCAAGGTTCCATAGCTTATACCACCCAAGAAAGTTATTTTCCTGTGCCATTGTCCAGCAGAGACACAGAAGTGATACACATTATGTAAAGTTTATGTACATAAGTTTAATAGACCTATATGTAAAATCATCAAGTATGTCCATTATGTACCTCAGAGTCATGATATATGTTTTCTGCTACTTGCTAGGTATTTTTGAGTGGTTTCAACAATACAGTTCTGTGTTCTTATGAAACAGAAACTAAAATAGTAAGTACTTCTCAGAAAAGGTGACATATTTTTTAAGATGTGCTTAGCAGCAAAAGTGATGTGTATATGGGCAAGCAAGGCAGGCTAATAGTTCATTTGAAGGAGTAAGCAAAGGTAACATGGGAGTGCTGTAAATAAACATATTTTTAGAACAGATACTGTTAGTAGAGTGTAGAATTATATTTCTTAAGCATTCCCCTGCAGAAATGTTTTGAGCATCTGCATGCATCCAGACAGTGTCCTTGCAGGTCTTAATGAGAAACTAGGCAACTTGTTACTCCAGTGAATGAAACACAGACAGGCTGTAGAGATTAATATGGCTGTCAAGTCGAGGAATGAAGCCCACACTTCCTCTATAGAGCTCAATGAGGTGTTCCAGTCTTCCTGTGCTACATTGTATGAGGAGACGCATGGGCTGGTTATAAGGAAATAAATGAGAATGTGCTTCAGCGATACAAAATTACACACGAATAACTTCAAACAAGCTGACAGGTTTGGATGTCCTTATCGCTAGCAGAAGTTTATCATGTAGTGCATAAACTGCTAAACAGCCATCCAACAAAACACCTAGCCAGATGATGGAAACCTCCCCGAATATACAAAGCACTGCATGACACCTTGCAAGGTCCCCCGTTGTCCTATCTCTCTTCCAGGAAATATTTAACAGGGGCTGCTCCCCACCAACATTCAGCAAATCCAGTATTGTGAATTGTCTAAACATGAGAAAGATTTCTCTTGAACAGAAAATTAAAGGTCCATCTCATTAGTAAATAGAATGGCTAAGTTATACTTCTCAATTTTAGGGGACTGCATCCATCCCCTCCTTCCTTATATAACAAAACTTCCACAAGTCTGGTTTATCAGTTGTCACTATAGCACAGGCTATATGTGCCCTCTTCTCATGTACATGCAAGCTCAACAGAAAGTACTCAATCCATCAGTTCCACTCTTTGTCAGCTTCCAGAAGACATCTTATTTGGTGGTTTGGATACACACATGGTCAAAGTTTCAGTACCTGCAGTTCCTGCCCCGCCTCTTTAAGGGTATTGAAAATATTGCATTTGCTCCCACAGTGAACGTGATAGCAAATAACATGCTTTCCAACCCTTCCCCTTCACATGGGACATTTGTCAGAAATGCCCATTGTCTCATATTCTGTTTGTCTTTGCCATCAAGCCTACTTCAGCAAAAATGAGACAACCCTGCTAGGATGAAACTTCATGGAAAGCAAACTATGTATACTGATTTTTACCAATGAGTGTCCTATCATTACAGAAAACCCAACCCATATTGTCTCAGCCACAAGTCCTAAATATGCTTTGTCAACTTCTGGAGTTAATAGCCAGTAAATTGAAAAATTAAATATTTACAGTTAATTATATTGCTATGACAGGGCTTGCGGCATAGGAAGATACTCACTTTCCCCTGGTGTAAAGGCAACCCAAGTATTTTGGAATAAAGGCACAGTCCTGTGTCACTAATATTGCAGACCTGAGTCTTTCAGCAATGGCAGCAGTTTTTTTCATGGCCCACTACTGAAGGGGGTTATCACTTTGAGGGAGAATTCACATATTAAAAATGACCCTATTGCAAAATATTCTCTATGTAGTTAGGCACATTCTTGAGTTCTTGTTAATAAATGGAAAACAAAGCATTAAAAGCTGATATCACAGTTTATATGTTAAGGCAAACAGGAAATTGCCAAACCAAGTATTATTCAGTCTTGCGGGGCAGGTGGTCAGGTCTTGTAAGGAGTATGTAGCTTGAGTCAAAGTACTCAGAGCTCCTGGAGATACACCACCAGTATGAGAAGAACTGCAGGCTATCATATTCTACAGCACTTCCCACAATACAGTGACATGGTACATTAATCAATCCCTATCAGATGATCAGAAATTCGAAATTCATATGGTCAACACCATATGATCGAGTTTCCAAAACCCAAACACAAAAATCTAACCTTTTTTACTTTTTATGTTGTCATTTCTTTGTTTGTCCCACAGAGTGCATCCTACCACCGATCTCAGGCACTTCATCTCCATCACCTCTACCTTCCTCAACTGCTCTGGCTTTACTGCCCAGGCTTCTGTAACATATGGTAGTACAGGTTGTACCTCTGTTTTGTACAACTTATTTTTCAGCTTCTTTGGCATTCTTCTGTAACACTCCACCCCTGACACCTCCTCTGATGCTAGCTTTGACTTCCTCGTTCAAAATTCCCTTTTCAGCCACCATTCACACACACTTGAAGTTGTTAACCTGTTAACATTATTTCTCTTCTATCTCAATTCATTCTCAGGTTTTTCTGATTTCCCCCATTTACTGCTATTACAACAGACTTATCTGTGCTTAGTTTCATTCCATGTGCCTTCAGTTTTGGATTCCATTCCCCTATCCTTTGCTGAAGTTCTTCCTTAAAGTTTGCCTGTAATGCTATATCATCTGCATACATTATCTTTGTTGATATGTCCCCTCCAACCTGTTTGCTAATGTAGTTCATCACTAGTCAACAGCAGTGAACTCAGAGCTTCACTCTAGTGCACAAACATTCCCACTGGGAACCCCTCTGAGAGACCGAACACTGTTCATACTTGAGTCATTAGGTCCTTGTACATTGCCTGCACTAGTTCTAACAATGTTTCTAGGACTTCAAGCCACTGCAGTACTGCCCAAATCAGCTTTCATTGAACCTTGTCATATGCTTTCTCCAAGTCTAGGAATGCCCAGTTGGACTCTTTCGTCATCTCTAGCTTCTTCTCAACTTTCCGTCTCACTGTAAACATCGGGGCAGTTGTGCTGTCTCTTGATCTGAATCCAAACTGCTCATCTCCCACCTTACTTTCTTCTACTCAACATATCTGTTTATCAATCACCCTCTCCAGAACTTTCATGCAATGTGACCAAGTTTGATACTTCTGTGCTGCTCAAAGTTATGGATGTCACCTTTGTTCTTGTACACTGGCATGAGTATGCTTATTCTCTCATTATCTGGGGTATGCCTTTCTCACCACACTGCTATGAGTACCCTCAGGAGCCATTTCTCCTCTGTCTCATCCAGCATCTTTATCACATCTGCTGTAACCTCATCTGTGCCTGCTGCTTTCCCTGGCTTTATTTTCCTTAGTGCTATTGTTCCTTCTTCTAGGGTGGGTGCCTCTTCTTCTCTCATTGTATGCTCTGTCTGGAGCAGTACAGCTTCTGTGGGGTTTTCTTCATTTTGAAGCTGCTGGAAATACTCCTTTTACCTGTCTTTGATGTCCTTTGGACTGGTTAGCAGGTTGCTGCTGATATCCCTTGTGAAGGGTGCCAGACTATCTTCTTTATCTTTCTGTCTTTGTCTTGCAACCAGATATCGTTTCTTTTTGCCACCTACTGAGTCACTTTCCAGAGCCTGGTAGAGTGCCTCCAATGCCCTGTTCTTTGCTATTCAACTCCTTTATTGGCTTCTTTGTTAACCAACCAGCATTCCTTCCTAGACTGGTCCATCTTTTCTATCTCCCACTTTTTCCTGCACTCCTTCTTTCTTTTGATGACATTCTGGACTTCTGCATTCCACCACCATCTTTCCTTATGTACCTTATTTCTATAACTGGTTCGGCCACATATCTGTTCTATAGTCCTCACACATACTGTTTTAAGGCACTGCCATTCTTCTTCAACTCTACCTATTTCCTCCTCTTTTTGGGGTGCTAGAGCCCTGAGTAATTCCTTGAACTGTTGTACTTTCTCTCCAGTCAAATTCCAGGTCTTCAGCCCGGTCTTTGTTGACCTTAGAGCCTTCTCTGACTATTGCTTGCAGCTGATTATGGCAACCATTGGTTTATGATGTGGGCTGTTTCACTGGTGATGACTTTAAAAGCAGTGCTTCTATGGCAGTGCCCTTTCCTTACTAGGAGGAAGTCTACCCGAGTTGCATGTTGGCCACTCTTGTATGTCTCTCTTTGTGAACCGTGTGTTGGCTGCTGTCAAGCCATTTGTCAGACAGAAGTCTAGAATGGCCTCTCCTTCTTTATTCTTGTTGCCCCACCCAAATGGACCCAGGTATTCCTCATATCTTGCTCTGTCTGTCCCAATATGTGCATTCAAGTCACCCATTATCATCTTGAACTAGTAGGTCCTGTAACTGCTGTATGAACCCTGCTGTGGGGTATAGGCTGAATTATGAATACTGTAAAATATAACCCAAGTTTTACTGCCCAATCATTAGGCTGGAGTCTGATTGCCATGAGTCTGTCACTAATTCTGATGATATCTCTCACTGCCTTCTGAAGCCTCTGTCTCATCACAATTCCCACACCATTTCTAGCCTGTCCTCCTCCTGAGTAGTAGACTCGGATTCCAAGTCAAGTGTCTTTGCTGCAATGCCCTTCCATCTTGTCTCTTGGATACATAGGATTTCCAGCCTTCTATTACCATCACTTCCAAGCTGCATCCTGTCAGTGAACCTACACTGTGCGTAGCAATTCTTCATTCATGTTTGGCAGGTTGATTGGTTTTACATCCGGCTTTCACTCAGAGCTATCCTGGGCAACTGGACACTGGCAAGCCAGTAGCTTATTGACCCAGGGCTCCTGGACTTTAGGGTAGGCACACACTGGCCAATAGAGGGGCATACATCCCTCCCACTGTTAGCATTGGTCCTTGACATAGGTTGGAGTAGGCCGGGTCCTCAACCCCCTTATCAATAAATCACCTAGAGCCATATCTTACACTATTGAGTGGTTAGATACAGCACACAGTCTGTGATCCATATTCTCCTGCCTTCAGGATACTGCTCAACACAGTAGATGCCCAAAGCAGCTGGTCTATGCAACAATTCCACCTCTAGGTCACCATGTAAAGTCTGTGCTGCTCCCCAAATCTCCATTCATTGAGTTTGAGATGAAAACACTCAACATGTTTTTTTTTCAGAGGTGGGAAGAACCCCACAGAGACACAGGAAGCATATGCAAACAAAGAGGATTAGTGGCCAGAAATACATACCATACACAGACAAATGTCTCAAAATGCTCCAGCTGTACTCTCTTACATATCGCCTACTTAGAGGTGATCTTTGCCTAACATACAAAGCTATGCCAAACACAGAGCTATAAACTGGTATTGGACAGAGGTCAAGATCAAACCTTGTACCTTGAGCATGGGAGTCGAAGATGTTAATCATTATGCCAAATGGTCCCCGATTGTCTCAAATAAATAATTGGCGCCAAAATCATGTACTGAAACTAAATGCCAAAAACTGCACTATTGTATCCTTCAGGACGTCATCTACCCCCGGGAGCTATTAGATTGACAATATGCCCCTAAGAGTTGACCCAGCTGTTTGGTATTTGGGAACATATGTAGACAGTGACCTAACTTTTGACCAACATGTGTCTCTTGTTGTAAGAAACACCTTCTATATTGCAAAACTTGTAAACAAAGTAATTGTGTCTAGATCTAGGGATGTCATTGTCCCCCTTTACTCAGCCCTCATTAGGACAATCATTGAATATAATGCCTCTTTTGGCATGTATCTGTTCAGACACATGTAACAACTGGAATGCCCATAGGGATACCTTCCTAAAAGGATATAAGGCCTAAATGGTTTACCTTCATAATGCCAATCACGTTATGGTCGACCCCACTTTCATGAATACCGAACTGCGACTCTTCAAAACATCAAACACCAAACTTCCGAACGACAAAATCTCACCCCCTTTTTGACCCATGTTAGCACTGGTGTGGAGGTGTGGCGCAGTTGAAAATGTCAAAATTCAAAGTTTTTTTGACATTCAAAAGATTTTGCGGTTCTGGTTTTGCGGAAACGGTTCGGTAATGTGGCCAGTCGATTATATGTGATCAACATTATGAATGTAAACCGGCCTAAACAGTATGTCCTACATGGACTGACTTAAAATCCTTTCACTATACTCAGTATCCTATAGACTGCTAGGAGGTGACCTGTCTCTGGCATGTAAGACATGCTCTGACCCATTACTGATGGATTTATTGTATATCAGCAAGTCAAATGGCATCAGCAGTACTTGGTCTAGGGATCTAAACCTCTTCTGCAACATCAACAGGACAGTCAGAGGGACAGGTATATCTCACAGAGAATACCACTACTGCGGAACAGACTGCCTATCCGCATAAACAAAGTTCATCCCTGTCCATTTTCAAGCACAACTTAGATCTATGGGCGGGAAACAGAAAGTTTAGCTAGGACTGCCTCGTGTACTACTAATGGAGATTATCCCATGCATTAGTCCCCTCAAATTATCTATGTTATGATCCCAGTTATTCTCATTAGGGTTAATATACATAATTATCAATCAGGGGATAGATAAGGCTTATCTATAATCAAACAGGATAGGTTATTTTGAGCAGAAACAGGGAAACTAACTAGGCATAAAATGGCCCACAAGGGCAGCTACCCTAGTACTTACCCATGAACCTATGAACTTATAATTTTTCATTGGATATGACTGGCTTTAGAAATTAATTCATAATGTGTTTTTTACATTTATGGTACTGAATTTCTTAATTCTGTAACCAGTGAAGGCAGTGAGCCCCTAGATGTCAGAGTTTTGCTAAGGTTATTGTTTCCAGCCTTGTTTTTTTTTTAATTATTTTAATTTTTATTTTTAAGTTAGGTTAGAATATCATTTTTTTCCTTGAAATATTTTTATTAAATTTTGAAAAAGAAAAGAAAATATTTAATTTCTTAATAACCTGATTGTCACTTTTTCTTTAATTTGGTTTCCTGACTATAATTTATAATCTAAACTTTTCTGGAGCACAACGCTCCTTTGATCCTAGGACATAGACCTTTTACATTCCTTGACACCAGTGTACTCAAAGAAGAGTCCACTGCTACAACTGGAACTGGCATCAGTCACCAGCTAATTACCTGTAGAGGTAGGTACTAAGATGTGATGAACCCAAATATCTATAGCACTATAAAAAGATTAAACACCAAGAGCAAGCATCATAACCAGTAATCTTATAATGCTAAACCTTGATAACTCTGGGTGTGAATTTATTGTATCATACTAAATGTTGCAGTTACACCTAAAGAATGGCCCAGAGATTAAGGAAATAATCCAAGTAACATGTGAAAGTAGAAATAAAAAGCAGCCTTTCAGTTATAAAAGCCACCAAAAGCACCAAAAGGGTCGGTATCCTATAGGTAAATGCATGCCTTCCTGGGTGGATATAACCCAACTCATGGCCAAAATGTACCACTCCCCAATCTAAGTACAATGGAGTATTCCCAGACCTACTTATGAAGAGGTATTAGAATCTCAGATTGTGAGAGATTAATAACCAAGCCAATATGTACCATCACAGAACAATGACCAGTGTGATATCATAGCCCTTCTTATCTCCAGTGATATTTAGTAGAGACATCCATAGTGTAACCAGTGGATCTTCCACTCCCATGGAATGTGTTGGATGAGGTGGTAAGGGTGCTGCCTTGCTTGTCAGGAAGTAGTAGCTTGTTCCAGGCATGAGGAAATCAGAACATTCTGTCAATTAGACAATAAATCAGCAATAAATGCAGTTATGTTCAATTAAAAGCCAAACAGAACAAAACACAATAGAATTCCCTGTAAAGTGTACAATGCTTGTCATATGGTATAGTAAAATATTTTACACTAATATTTATCTGCCATGGATAATCATTTTAAGATGAAAGCCAGGGGTATGTGAGTCATCTCAATGGTAGTTTTTCAGTCAGGGGCATTTGTGTTATACATTAAATGGATTAGTATGAGAATGAATATATTTAGAAAATTCTGTGCATCTATGAACATGAAAATTCATTGAAGATAATGATGAAGATGTGATGATGGCGATGATGTTGATGAAGATGATGATGGCAGTGATACTGACATGAAAACACTGAAGATGTAAAGATGACATGATGGTGATGATGAATATGGTAATGAACATGCAATGGCAATGCAGATAAAGATGTAAGATGTAATGAATATGGTGAAGAGGTTATGAAGATTATCGATAAAGATAGCAATCAAGATGCAGTAAAATGATGCGACGAAGATGATGAAGATGCAATGTTGCCAGTGTAGATGCTGACAAAAATGAAGATGATGAAGATGACAATTATGGCAATAATGAGGATGATAAAGATGACAATGGTGACAATAATGAAGATGATGTTAATAAAGTTGCAACAATAGTAAAGATGAAGTCATGAAGACAAAGATGATGAAGGTGACTGATATTGTAAAGATGCAATGACATTTCAGGAGAATATGCAATGGACGTGACAAAAAGGTGATAAAGATGGAAATTATGAAAGCAACATTGAAGATGCAGTGAAGATAACAAAGATAATGGCAATGAAGATGCAGTGAAAATGGTTAAGATGACAGCGCTAAAGGTAACAATGAAGATGTTATAAAGGTGACAAAGATGCTGATGTTTAAGATGGAACGAAGCTGACAATGAAGACTATGAAGTTGTGATGAAGATGAAAATCCACAGAAGAAAATGAATAAATGCTTTTGTCTCAAAAATAAATATTTCATCAGACTAAGAAGAAAGAATCAAAAATGTCTTATGTACTAAACCTAAACATGAAATAACCAACCACAATACACATTAAAATTCTCAATATCCTTAAAAGCAGATGAGGCACAAGCATTCCGCTTCACCTGCCACCAGTATTCTCTCTATTCCAACAATTCATCCACTCCATATGGAGGAGTAGTTTGTTCTAAAACAATAAATCTAAACCTAGCAGTCATATATATACAGCAGTATGTTTAAATAATACATTAGTATTGTCCATAGATCTAGTTGCGCATGAATGTTCATAAATATATTGTGATAATTTTCTAGAAGTACAACCAATGTAAAAACCCTGATGTGTCAAACAGTTAGCAGCATAAATCTCCTTTACAGAGTTACATAAAGACATGTCAGGTATTTTACACAAATAATTAATTAAATAAACCTCAGACTGGCCTGTTAGCAGAGAATTGCAATTACTGCAAGGCAACATTTTACCATTTAAGAAGCTTGGAGTATAATGTTGCTCCAACAAATCTTTCATGTTTTTAGCTTTCTAAAAACAAAAGACGGCATACCCCACACTACCTGAACACACAAGGGGAAGCCCTTTAATATTCACCAATTATAATGTATTATTCTTTTAATACTACTAGAATCCAAATAATCAGTTTCATATCTAAACTTTTATCATGAAACCCAAGGGTCATATTCATATATAAACTATTTTGTGTTATACATGATTTATATTTATCCTTCCTACCTTCTAAAACACTACTCAACTGTCTGTCTGTTATTTCCTGGCAATAACCTCTACATAAATAGCCAGACCCTTTTACAATATTTCTTTTTAGCCAAGTTGAGTGCATAATAGTGTAAGTCAAATAGCTAGTAACATTAATAGGGCTCTGAGGCATCATCATACTAAACATACCTTCATTTGTAATCACCAAAAGAACAAAAAAGGATATCTGTGTAACATGAAACTTTATAGCAAACTTTGTATATGTTTCTATATTATTAAGCCAGGAAAAAAATCTGGTAATTCATCTGTTGATCCTGACCAAATAAAAAATATAATCAATAAAGCATTTAAACAATGTTATATAGTTCTTATATTTATAACTACATATATACCTGTCTTCCTATACTGCTATTTACAGATTAGCATAACTGAGGGTCATTGGAGCCCCAATTGCCACTCCCATTATCTGTTTGTACAACCAATTATTAACTGTTATAAAATTATATGATAAAATTACATCCAGCATTTTCAATAACAATCTAATATGACTAGTTGGAATGGGGGACTTGTGTATAAATATTGTGACACCATTTCCATACCTTCATCTTTGAGTATAACGAAATACAATTAATTAACATCTAGGGTAGCCAAAAATGATGACATTATAAAGATGGTCAAGATGTGATGGAGATATGATGAAAATGATGCAGTGTTGATAGCAGACAAAGATGAAGATGGTACACCTTCATTTTCATTTTTATTGACTCTTCATTCTTATCACTGTAAGTTCAATGAAAATAATGATGATAAGAATATGGTGATGAAGAATGTGAGATAAAAATGAAGATGCATGTAGTGCTACGGTACTATGCGACACTAAAACAATGTGCCACTCTGTGATATGTAGCACTACAATACTTATGCATCACTATCACAAGATGATGTAATGAAGATAAAACAATGAAAATGATGAAGATGATGCAGTGGTGATTATAATGAAGATGATGAAAATGATGGCAATGATAATGATAAGTTGATGCTGCAGTGCCAATGAAAAGCTAAATGTTGATGATGCAGATGCATCATCTTCATCTCTGTAAGTCATATTCACTACATGATTGTAGTCATCATATCTTTATGACTTCTTAACATTCATGATCATCTTCACTGACTCTTGATCAGTGTCATCTTCATCATCTTTTGTTACATCTTCACCATCCTCATTGTATTGTCAATATCATATTTATCTTCATTGCATCTTCACCTTCAGGCTTATTTTCATCATTATCATTGGCATAATCAACATCCCTGCAACAGGATTGTCATCTTCATCATTATTATCATTTTTATCATTTTCATCACATCTTCACCTTGAATGTCATCACATTTTATCATCTTCATCATCATTGCATAATCATTTTCAATGTCATCTTCATCATCTTTATTAATTTCATCATTGACATCATCACATTGTCATCTTCACAGCAACATCACTGTTGTATTCATTATCATCTTTATCACTACCATTATTATCTTTACTTCTTCATCATATTCATTGCATCATCATCCTCATTGTCAATATCATAACAATGTGTACACTCTCACTGTCACTGAATCTTCATCATATTCATCACCACATCTTTATCATATTCACTATCAATATCATTGTCATCATTACCATATTCATTTTCAACTTTATCAATATCATTGCCTTCTTCGCATGTTTATCTTCAGCTTTATCACATCTTTATTTTCATAGTAGCACACATTATTCCAAATGTTTCATACCATCACTAATCAATTATGTATAACACAAACACCTTTTACTGTTGAGCTTCTATTAAGAGGATTCACTTACCCCTATTTTTCTTTTTATAAGTGATTATCCCATGGAAGAAAACTGTTAGTTTGGCATCTGTATTACTATAATGTAATATAAACATTATACTCTTTATTAGGAATCGTCTTCTATTCTAATTTGTTTTTACTTGAATATAACTTATTTATTTGTTGATTTATTGTCTAATTTTCTGACTGATTTAGAGTCTGATTGTATTGCACTTATAGTTAAAATCTGCTACAGACTGCAGAAAACACCTACCCCTATAAACTCTCAAACTGTGCTAACGATTACATGATCAGAAGGCCAGGGCACATGACATGGTATCATCAAGTTACTGGACAGCTGCTCTGCCCACAGTAAATTAAAACCCAAGCATGCTGTACTTAACTCACTCATGCATATGACGTAGGTTGCATTAGTCACTGCTCCACACCTACAGCATCACTGTGGAAAATGCAAGAGTCCCTACAGTACCTGTAGCATGACTGTGCATTCTTACCTTTTAAGCACTTTCTTCCACAACGGTAAAAATATACAGACGCACAAGTGCAGTAACAGAGCTCCTTGATTGTGCATCTGCATGATTATAGTGGTTACACTTAAAAAGTAAAAGAAAGTTCAATTTGGTCCATGCCCTTAACCCTGGACCGAGAAGCAGCTGTATCAGTGGACAGTGTCACTTGCTTATCATGTATCAGTCACATCACCATCCGCACACATTAATGTTGCACTGTGTATGTTTATCTTACAGCAAAAGAGAAAGACATCAAGAAACTCAAATTTTATAGGACAATTCCTCCAGCTTCCATTACTGAACAAGGAAACAAGGCAAAACCCAAGAAGTTTTAGTCCCTGGTAGACAGAAATTTGATAACCTAATTGGTTCATTCATGGTGATGTAAGAGGTCTGTTCCTGTTCATTGATTTTTTTTTTTTTTTGGCCCATTGAAGTAGTTACTATGCTTGTAATAATAAAAACAGGCTGTTTCTTGTACAATGAAAGCAAGTTTTTCTTTTCATGGATAGCCAGGCCTTCATATTACAAACAGATACGTGCTTCAGGCAGTATGTCACCTTCTCACAGATCTGATGTATTGTCTCTGATTTTGATAACGCCTCTCACCTTTGCTCAAGAATTGGGGACAAAGCCACAAATAATTATGTAGGCTCAAGCAAGGGACAGTTTTTTTAAGGAAGTCAGCTACATTGCATGTGTAACTGTTAATACTGATATTATATTCATTTCTTTTGTTGTAAGACTGTATAATTATGGGGAGCACAGAAATTCAGGGTAATTTGCAAGGCACATTCCACATAAACTCTGGTCGGTGACAGAGTAGGGTGTAGTTTGTTGGATCAAATCTTGTACACAGAAAAATACTTGGGTAGCATTATCCATTCTTTGAGAAGCACTGACCTTGGGTTTAGGTAAATATCACTCTAATGCACTTAAAAGTTAATACAACAGCATGTTTACATCAACATGCATTTATTGAACAGTATGTATGCACCTCTGATGTCTGGTATTTTATCTGCAACAGTCTCAAGGATCTGTTCTTAATGCCACTATGATCTCTATGAAAATAAATACTTCTTCACATTATCATGTTTTTCTCCTCCCATCCAAGTACTATATTCCCATATCATGTACAACTATGTTAATTTATGTGTGCTTGTTTCCCTTTTTCTGTGTGTGTGTGGGGGGGGGGGGTGAGCAGTCAGGGGAGATGGTATTACAGGATTAAGTGTACCAATAAGGAAAACTGAATACTATATGGTACAAGTGGGAAATTTAGAACTTTGGAAAGACACATCATAAAAAGTTACTATTATACATATATGTGATTATTAAATATTAATAATTGAAGCAGTTTTTATTGGTTTAGGCTGCATTTAAGATCCATGAGGAGATGGGTGGGCCTTTAGTTTTAAGTTTAAATGGGTATTAGCAATTACAGTTTGGTGTAGATTAAATGTTACAGTGACTAATGGCAGACATCTGAATTTCAATTTTTATATCCTTTAGAAAATCGATGCACCATTATTCCTGCTTTTGTCCCTAATTCTTCAAATAAGAAGCTGTGAAATATTTCTGTTTTTTATATTTCTCCAAGTCTTTTGGGTTTCTAATTCCATGACAGGAATGAACCCCATTCCTAAGTCAAAGTATGATTAAAGTTCATGAAATTAATATTGTTTCAGTCTTTGATGTTAGACAAAAGTGGTCTTCACAGCACCCGCAATGTGCCCAGTAATGACTCCTTCTGCAGTTCATATGAATTTACATGTTATGGGGAACATATCTAAGTAGAATTGTAAATTCTTTATTATAATACCCATTGCTCCTACTACTATTGGAATTGTCTGGGTATCATTCTTCCACATTGCCCTCATTTCTGCCTATAAATCCTGGTATTTTAAGACTTTGTGTCTCTCTGTACATAAGACATTGTAGTCATTGGATGTAGCAATTTCAATGATTAATGTATTTTTGTCTAATTTTCATGGACTAGTATATCTGGTTTTCTTGCATTTATTTTTTGAACTGTTGGTAATGAGTGAGCCCATGTGATATAAACTCCATCATATTCTATAATGCTTTGTAGCTCATGTTTCCAATGTTTTCAGCTACTTCAATATTATGTTTGTACAATCCGCAGTGCAACAGACTTGTCACATTATTATGCCTTTCAGCATACAGTCCTTCTGCTATTAGTATATCGCAACAAGCAACAAGATGTGTGACTGTTTCCAATTCTGTTTTACAAAACCTACATTTGTTTGGTTCTCCCACATGTTCAATGGACTTTGTAAACCAATGTGTACGTAGTCCACTATCCAGGGACTCCAATATTAACTTTTTGAATTTTTGGTTTAAATTCACCTCTCCTTAACTATTCCTGGATTCGATCTTGATCAACATGAGATTCTTCCAAAAGTTCTCTGTACTTGCAATTATATTTATACATTTTCCACATTTCTTCCTTCTCATCTGATCCTTCACCTTATATTCTTTCTTTTGTTTTATAGCATATACAGTTGATGTCTGATTTTTATCTGTTTCTGGTTTGATTTCCATTCCCACTTGACACTGATATGCTTCTGCTAAACTAAGCAGGAAAGTCATCTTAGACTTATTCTCCTCATGTTTTAAAACTTTCATTAAGTTCGGGTCTTGTGGGGTCGGCAGATAATTTATGCAGTCCCGTGATTGCAGATCTATACATGTAATCAATTTTGAGAAGGCCCATACCTCCTTCAGAACCGAGAATATATAGTCTTGGTATACACTGATTTTTATAAATTATTTGATACGCATAAAGCATCCTTCTTGTTTTTCTGTCCAACCCATCAACACCTTTTGGGGCCAGTCAATCACTCCAAAACTGTAAGTTTGAACAGGAAGAGAAAATTGGTTTATAGCTTGGACTTTGTTCCTAGAGGTAAGCACTGTTTTCAGTATTAATTTTAGTCTTCTAAAATATTCCTTACTAAGTTTTATTCACATTTGTTCATGTTTTATTGTTGATCCTTCATCAGTTCCCAAATATTTATGCACTTCCTCATTTATTTTATTTTATTTTACATTTGTTTACCGGGAGAGTCTGACTGGGCATACAACCGTTTTTCAGCAGAGGCTCGGGGAAAAAAACCTCCATTGTTAGTAGACTATTATGTTAGTAGAAAGAAAATCGTATAATACAATAAAAAAAAAACTAGTAACAGACATTCCTAACAGTAAAAAGACTAAAACAGAATAAATTGGTCAAGTGGAAGACAAGACCAATAATCTTATATAACAATGCTTCTAGAAGGCAGTTCTTACAGTAGTAGCAGATAGTGATATTGTATACAATGACAGTGCAGTTATGATACTTAGTCTTATATGCAGGTAGCATTGCAAACTGAAGACTCAATCTGATAGATATTAACAGTGAAAAGGAAAAAAACAACATAAGGTAGTCATATGACTTAAATTCAATGTTCACTACATAAGGAAATTAAAAATTTAAAATCAGCTAGTTCCATGGTTTGGGCTACCCATGCGCAGTACATGTACAAGTCCAGGAATTGGTGAGGTGGGCTTTAACGTGATGCTGAAGTTTTTTAAGCTAGTCATAGTTCTAATTTCAAGTGGCAAGACATTCCACAGTTTAGCAATGTAGTAGGAGTATAGAGAGTCACCTGAGCTATTTTTACTCCTGGTTACTTCAATTAGAGCTTTATTAGTGAATATTAGTGGATGAGTACTTATATGGGGATTGAGGTGGCCTTGTAGAGCTGGTGTTTTATCAGGTTTATAGTACATTTGGTGGGTAGTAGAGAGTTGTGTGAGGATAAGTTGGTGGGGTAGTTCTAACCAAGATAGTTGTCTTAGGGCCTTACAATGATGGGTTCTAGGAGGACAACTATTGGCAAATTTAGCTATCTTATTACAGCAGGCATCTATCTTGCTTAGGTCTGATTTGGAGAGGTTGGTAAAGATGGATGAGGCTTATAATAAAGTTGACAGAAGATGAGTTCTGGCTGTGGTTATTTTGGTGTTTGTGGTTAGGTAGTTTTTGCACCTGTATAAGGTACCCATTTTCTTGTGTACATTTTTTACAGTCTGGGCAATGTGTAAGTCGAACTTCAGATTTTGATCAATAACACTACCGAGAAGTTGGATGGATGGTACTGGTTCAATCAAAATCTTATTACTGGATGTGATGTTGAAGTAAGTGGATTGGGTTTTGAATTTAGTGGAGTGGAAGAGCATAAATTTAGTTTTATTTGGGTTCAAGATTAATTGGGCATCTGCCAACCATGATTTAATAGCATTGAAGGATGTTTGGGTTAAGTTCTGTAATTCAAGTAGAGTTGGGGCAGAACATATAACAGTGGAATAGTCTGCATACTGTATAAGGGTAGCTAGAGTTGTAGCATTATGGAGTTTATTTGTAAACAGGTTAAAAACTCTTGCTCAAGTTCTTTTATATCCTCAATAACTATTACAGTTCAGAGACAGTACTACTGTAGGACTGAACCACAAATTGCTACTGCACCACTGAGTAATGTCTTTTTGGCCTACTGCAAATGCTAATGAGGCATTATGGGGGAGTGGTCTATTCTAATTATCCCCCTGGAAATGCTCGCAGTAAGGCATTTATACAACCAAATGATTCAGAGAATTGCTCAGCTGCATAAATTACCATTAACAACCATGTTAATGAACATAGCCATACGCTCATGTTCATCCATGGCTTCCAATGGATGAGATTTCTTTAGAGGTTGGTGCTCAGGAGTTTAGCAGACAGGTAGTAGTGGGGGGGGGGGGTACGCGCATATGTGAATGATTGTGGCTGCATGTGTGACTGCATGCACAGGTATGAATGGCCCAAGGTGCACAAATATGTGAGTGTGTATGTGTTTGTGTTTGTCATCTGGGTGGTCGCAGTAGTGGAATTAGGGGATAGGTAAGGAAGATGTGTGTGTGTGTGTGTGTGTGTGTGTGTGTGTGTGTGTGTGTGTGTGTGTGTGTGTGTGTGTGTGTGTGTGTGTGTCGGGGGAATGGGTGATTGTGTCTCTGAATGTGATTGGGCATGTGTGGGGGAGCTGGCTATCACACTTCTAAAATTCCCTAGACTAATGAGCAAATCCTGCAATACTGGAGGTAAGGAACACAAGACACATTTTGTGTCATAAAGTACTTAAAAAGTAATAGAACAATAGTTTGCAGAAGAAAAGAGATGGGGCCAAGGGGAACACTAGACACCAGGGATACTGTTTATATCATCCTGTAAAGGCAGTTAAAAAGAGTCATACCCTTTACACTCTTCATTCTCTAGCAGATTATTAGCTCTCTATACCACTAATAGACACTGGGAATGCTCAAACATATGACTTTAAGTCTCTGAAAAAAATTAAAGTAAAAGGGAAGGAGTTTCAAACTAACTTATTCAACAGGATCTTTAACCCTCTATGCTAAATGAGGAGTTAATTTAATAGGCTACTATTTATAGTAAGAAGTATGAAACTATAATGTCTAGCATTATTCACTGATTGCAATGGTCCTCGAGTTACAAGAGACAGGGCATGTGTAACAAGCAACAGCAAGAACATCCTGTGAAATCAAGGACAGTTGAGAGGGATGGGGGTATCCATTCTGGGGGGAGGCAATGTGGAACACTAGGTGACATCTGGGAGAATTCTGAAACTATTAATTGGACCCACTGAAAAGTTAATGGATAAAAAGGTCTAATATCATAATGCACTTTTCAAAAAGAAAGAAAAATGAAACTATTATGTCTGAAATTATTGACTGACTGCAATTTACAAGGGCAGGAACAAAAATAAGAAGATACATCAGGACCGCTCTGTACACTGAGGTGCAGATGTTAGGTATGTTGGTGTGTGTGTGTGTGTGTGTGTGTGTGTGTGTGTGTGTGTGTGTGTGTGTGTGTGTGTGTGTGTGTGTGTGTGTGTTTGAATACATACATGTGTGAGGGAAAGTGAATGTGGGTGCCTGTGCCAACACAATACATAGGCTGCCAGTGGTAACTTGCATAGGAAAGTGCTGATTTGTACTTGTGGTAGTTACAGGCAGTTCGGTGAAGTGCAATTAGCTAATAATATGATCTTTACTAATAGCATCCTTTGGGCACAGCTTTTACCACAGCTGGGGTGGGGGCAGTGGGGTTCTTTCTGAATATCTGGAATAATCTTCAAGACTGCTTGCTACCACCAATACCATTACTACAACCAGCACATTTTTTTTATTTCCAAACTCCAGTATTCTAACCAAACAGCTGAATAAAATATAAGCTTATATTGGTAAGTGCATTTATCAGCAAAGCTAGCTACCTTATGGCTATTTGCAAGAGTCCACTCTCAGCAAGTTATTTAAAAATGATATCTTGGCACCTACCAAACCCAGAAGAGTTTAAACTGCCATTAGCATATTTCCATGCCTACCTTTAGAGTAATTTTTTTAAACCAGGCAGAACTTGAGAATCACATTCAAACCTGATCATACAACCCATCGTTACCAAAATGATATGGAAGCCAAAGAATCTGTTATGTTTTTACACAATGGATAGCATTTTTGTGGCATTAAAGTCCTTATTAAAAATGGCAGCTTCATTACAATCATGGTAGGCAAGAATAAGGCAATGGATTTAGCTTTCCTTCTGGAGGAGTACAGTCTACACTTCAGTCACTAGAAGAGTGCATGCAAGTGACCAGAATAAAGGTAGTGCAGGAGAACACCTAAGATATAGGAGGTAGAACAGAAGAAAAGAAAAAGAGGATGAACAAATTCTGCATGTCAAAGGACAGAGGACAGAGTTTTACAGTTGAGGCACGTGCCTACTGAGGTTAGGAAGAATGCTTAGAGTCAGCCTTGTGAGGTCAATGTATTTTGTCTGTAGCTCATGCCCAGTTTTGGGTAGGAATAAATTTGCCTTCAAAATCTGCCTTTTGACCAGAAATACCATTCTACATAACTATGTTCCTACTCAGTGATTACAATATAATGACCAAAAACTCCTCTACTTTCATAAACCTGTCAGATCTGCGAGGCATTGTCTGTACTCATACCATGTTGCTAAGGCCTGAAGCTCCTTAACTGTATCCATCAGGTCAATAACCTCTCTCCAGTCCTTTAAAACCATTCTGAAAGACTTCCTTGCCAAAATCTGACTCGGTTCTCGCTCATCTGAGGATAAAATGAGCAAGTACTTATTCATACCTTACACCTCCTTACTCCCCCTTCTTCACTCACTTCCTTACTTCAACCAAATTCTAACCCTAGACTCACTATCTAAATATATCAAAACCCTGTTTTTTTCTCTCACTTCATATTGCATTTCCTGTTTGCATTATACTAATTTAACTAATTTCTCTAAACTGGCTAAAATGTCTCTAAATAGTAAAATCATTGCCATGCAAGTTGTATCTGTTCTTAATCAATGTTTTCACATTATGTCTAATTAATATAATTATTTAAACTGTAAATATTTTGCATTATTTTTGAAGATTGTCAAATTATTGTTCTTAATATGTTTTTGTAATACTTTAAAGCTTTTCTCCCTGGGCCTCTGCTGAAATGGGCAAATACCCAGTCAGACTTCCCCGATAATCAAATGTCAGTAACTAAAGACATTTGTTTTTTGTGGTGACAGGCAATGCTGGTAACCTTGTGAATAGGGTGTTTGGAGCCTCTGAAAAGTATGAGTTCTACTCTTGTTTAGCAAATCCCTCTGTCCACCTCTAACCACTTTTGTTTACCCTTATAGCTTACCATGTCATAAGTTAATATTAGATCTTACTATATGTTTAACAAACTATAGATATTGTATATGCAAACATAGTTAAAAGTTATTTTTGAAAATTGTGTGTTTTGTTTTTTCATTCATTGACTGGGTACACCTACTTTCCACTAGTGCTCTTTTTCAGATACATTCCAAGAGCACTTTTGACTACATAAAGTAGCCTGTTAGCAGTCCAGAGCCTTAAGCCCCTGCACTAACTGCCAGATAAGTATATATTACAACTACCTTACAGTACTTTGAGTATATGGTTAATCTTCAACGTGTAACCCCTGGCTGAACATCAGAATAGTTCATGGAGGTCAGGGTTCTATATCAGTTAAAAAAACAAATAAATAAATAAATGTATGTATTGCCTAGAATAAGAAATCTAGGCATGGAAGGATTTCCATATAACCCCCTGTCAGAGCACTAGGTCTGCTGTTGTACAGAGATACAGCCCTGTTGATGACCCAGATAGCCCAGGTTCAATTACTGGCACAGCTTCCTGTTGGAGCTGACATGGGGGGGATGATGAGGGTTGGGCTGCTCACATCTCTTCATGGGGAGGGATGAGGATGTGCACTTCCAGCACATTTTCCCTTACAGAATCCCTGGATGAATCTGGGAATAGAACAAAAGTGATTATTTGTAAGAGAGTCAGAAACAACTGATCACATTACATGTGGAGGTATCGATGTAGAGTACAATGGCCTACTGTACAGCAAACCATTAGATGCTGCCAAGCATATACAGGAGAGTAAAAGTTAACTTAAAAAATCCATCCCCTAATTTGCAGATAACAGCTCCCACTCCAGGATGATTCCACTCTTGTTACAGTGGAATTAACTACTCCCTGAACAAATAAGTCCACTAAGTGACCAAAAGGGAAAGGCTAGATGATCACTAAGGTGGGTTGAGCCGAAAATGCTGTGTAATAAAGCATAGGATTAGAAAAATGTAAACAGGAGTTGTATTTGAGAAGTGATTATGAATGCATTGTGTTTCTAAGTGAATGTATACATTGGACATAAGGCATTATTGTGCAAGTGTAATGAACTATTTTTTTAGTTCAAAAATATACTCAATAAATGTCTAGCTTGGTCGCTCGGATACCACAAAGTTGGTGTGATACTGCATTTCTGGGAAGGAACCAGTGAAATCCAGTTCCAAAAGAAATTTTGTCCGTGGGATAAATTAGTTGCTTGAGCCAAAAAATATATTGTAAAAGGGGTGAAAATGATGTAAACAGAATTACAAATGGAGTTAGAAGATTTAATAATCATGATGACCAGATTAGCCAGGCAGGTAATCAATTTATGTAGGAGAAAGTGTCAGGTTGCCCACAGAATTTTTGGCAAAGGTGAAATGATTGAAATATGTTCATTGAAACTACATTCTTCCACAGTGGAGTTTGTTTCTTTCTCCACTGTTGTGCAACTTTGGAATTTATATATGTAAGTTGGGCAATAGGAGTGCACCCAACATGGGAGAATAGGGTGGGGGGTTTGCTCCCCTGGAAAAAAAACTTTCCTCAGTTATACACTGTATGTAGTATCAGTCAACATTTTTCAATTGTTTTGTATTCACCAACATTACCTTTGGCAAGTTGACATTAATTACAAGAGCAGCAGATGTTAGTAACAGTTAGAAAATATGAAAATTATATGTAGGGGCAGACAGAAAAGGCCAAAACAAAGACAAGAAAAACATTCTGAACATGTAATAATTTATTACACAACTACTTTATTTGGGTTGCAAGAGCTGAGAATAAAATGGAGTGAAGTAAAATGCACAAAGGTTGAAAAAAGGGGGACTGTAAAAGAGAAATGGAATGAATTCTGCCAAATTCTGCCAGCATCTTGACAATTAGGAAACTCGCCCTTGCAAGCAGGTCTCCTTATGTGTAGGACACCATATATGATGCTGCTGGCTGCTCCATTCTGAGCCACTTCTCTTTCCTGGTTCACCACTGGTATGGCCCCAGCTCTAGTCATAGTACCAGGGTCACTAACGTTGCAATATAGCAACAGGAGCAGATTTAAAGCAGTTGATGGTCAGGTGGAGGACAAACAAAGAGTACAAAAAATCATACGCAGCTAAAACCACCCAGCCTAGTAACAATGTAATTTATTCTGGGGATCTTGACCTGCAAGACTAGTTGCTAATGCCTATTTAGCCTTAGATGAAAGTTTGCACCTAGTCCACACTTCCGACTACTTGCAGTTTAATGGAACTGGCAAAAGTGACTATGTTAATTTCATGTCACTAAATGAAAGCATGCATCTGAAAAAGAAATTCATAACTTAAAATGAATTCCACATATTCTCAGTGGTGAACAGTCACCATTAATGCAGAAGAATGTAGGTTCCATTCCCACACCAGGCAGATTGTTTGCTGACAGTGCAGTATAAGTGGGAGGCACTCCAGAGTGTGACATCCTTTAGATGAAATTTTAAACTGAGATTTTATCTGCTTGAGTTGGTGGTAGCTCAGGTGGATGTAAAAGATCCCATGGCACCTGTTGAAAACTGTAGGAGTCCTTTATTATTTATAACAAATTATATACACTGTTTATATTATATACATTATTTACAATTGCTGACATCTAATATTTCATCATATAACATCATATATTTCAATTACTTCCCCCCACTCTTTTTTCCACAACCAAAAATGTATCTTTTTCAAAATGTTAAGCAATACGCATTTTCAACTGTACTTTATCTTATTTAATCTTTCATTTTATATGACCCACAAAACATGAAATACCACCATACTCTATTGTGTTCATGTTTAAATCTTTCACAAATTTAGAATCTTTTATGCAGCAGTTTCATATAATTTTTTTCCACAATTCATCTACTCGTATACAATTCAGAAAAACATGTTCTGCCATCTCAGTTTCAACACAATAACTGCATATTCTCTCCTGAATCCTTTTATATGGCATGTTTGCTTTAACAGGCAGTTTACTTATCATTAATCTCCACGTAAAGTCTTTACATTCATATGTTTAACAGGCAAATTACTTATCATTAATCTCCACGTAAAGTCTTTACATTCATATGTTTAACAGGCAGTTTACTTATCATTAATCTCCACATAAAGTCTTTACATTCATATGTTTAACAGACAATTTACTTATCATTAATCTCCACGTAAAGTCTTTACATTCATATGTTTAACAGGCAGTTTACTTATCATTAATCTCCATGTAAAGTCTTTACATTCATATGTTTAACAGGCAGTTTACTTATCATTAATCTCCACGTAAAGTCTTTACATTCATATGTTTAACAGGCAGTTTACTTGTCATTAATCTCCACATAAAGTCTTTACATTCGTATGTTTAACAGGCAGTTTACTTATCATTAACCTCCACGTAAAGTCTTTACATTCATATGTTTAACAGGCAATTTACTTATCATTAATCTCCACATAAAGTCTTTACATTCATATGTTTAACAGGCAATTTACTTATCATTAATCTCCACGTAAAGTCTTTACATTCATATGTTTAACAGGGAGTTCACTTATCATTAATCTCCATGTAAAGTCTTTACATTCATATGTTTAACAGGCAGTTTACTTATCATTAATCTCCACGTAAAGTCTTTACATTCATATGTTTAACAGGCAGTTTACTTATCATTAATCTCCACGTAAAGTCTTTACATTCATATGTTTAACAGGCAATTTACTTATCATTAATCTCCACGTAAAGTCTTTACATTCATATGTTTTTTGCTCCACATAAGCCTTATTTTAACTGCCTTTCTTTTCTCATTATCCAAGTTTTCCCAGGGATAAATATAGTAACATTCCCTCATTACATTTTCATACCAATTTTTTCAATTCTTTTGTAAATTTTCTATTTTTAATTTCCACAGTAATATCTTGTTTTGATATTCTTCAGTTGCACTATTAGCATTGTTCTTCCATCATTTTGCACATCTTAAGACTTTCCCATACAGCTTTATATTAATGTTTCAATATATCACTTATACTTTTATTTCTTCTTTTTTTTCCATAACACTTTATACAGATTCAGTGAAGCTGCATGAACTATCAGATTTATTAATCTTAGTCCTCCTTCTTCTTGCTTCACATACAGAACTCCTCTCCTCATAAGATTTAATCTTGACCCACATATAAATGGAAATATAATCTATAGCAATTCTTTTTTCAAACTTAAGTAGAATCATGTATACACCTGCTAAACAGGCAATCTTACCTATCAAAATAGAGTTTATTAAATATACCTTTTATATGATACTCTGTAGGATCTCCAAAACATACATATTTCTTTCAGTGTCAGTCATTCCCATTGTATTTCCTTCTTTATATTAAGCCCAAATGTTATTCCTAAAATATCCACTTCTTTGTTATTAAAATGAATATCTTCTAATTCATCTAAAAAACATTCCTTTACTTTTATCTTTATTAATGCTTAGAACAATCATACTCAAATACTTAGTTTCCTAATTCCTTGTTCCCTCCATCTCTTATTCTTAGTGATTAACACTATATCATCTGCATAAGTAAGAATACCTGGAACATATATTCCCTCTATTATTCTACACCTTGCCACTTCCAGCTCCCTGTTTATTGCTATTGCAATCACATTCATAACTAACACAAATAATATACTACTTGCAGGACAACCTTGTATTATTCCACATTCTATTTTTATTTCTTTACTTAACCATCCATGTAAAATTATTTTTATAATGTTATTCTCATATAATGATCTTATAACTTTTATTATTTTATTACTTATTATTTTAATATACTCCATACATCCTCATATTATATTTTATCATATGCGTTATTCACATCTCCAACCAATATTTTGGTTTGCACTTTTTTATTTATAATATCTTCTATTACCTTTTTTAATATCCACAGTAAATTCTGACTTCCTTTCCTTTTAACCAAAACTTATAGGCTCCATCAACCTATTCATACACTTCCCTAATATTTTCCTTATTATTCTCATAAGTAATGTATAATTTGTATTGTTTAATACTATTAGTCCCCAGTTCCTAATATCATCCTTTTTCCCTTTCTTCCATATGAATTTCATGACCTACATACATATTTTCTTGTCATTTATCTCTTTTTCTAACCATCCATTTAATAATTCTACAAAATATAGCTTTTGCCATTCTTTCATATTATAATACATGTGATATTCCATTCCATCTATTTTTGTAGCTTTCCCCATATCTATATCTTTTAATATTTTGTCAAATTATCGTCTACTTATATTTTTCCATAATGTCATCTTCTTCTTTGCTTAATTTTCTTACCTCCCATATTTGCCTCTCTTTAGTCTCTATCTTCTTGAATGTATTCCTTATGTATTGTTCTATTACTTCAAATATTTTTTCTTGCATATTTACTTTTTCTCCTTCATTATTTTCCAATTCTCTTATTACTCTCTTATTTTCTCTTACCATTTTACTCAAGTATGGAGCCATTTATTTATTTTCTCCATGTAAAAAGTACCTTTGCCTATATAACATTTTATTTATCCTTTCTTGATTCATCTCATATATTTCCTTCTCCTTGCCATAAAAAATCTTATTATTCATTAATATGTCTCTAAATACTGTCTGACTTAACAGACTATATTGATTCTTTTCTTTCTTTCTTTTTACCATCTGACACTCTAAAAAGCACTTTTTATATTTGCCTTTGAAACTTAACTACCAATCAATCCAATGTTCATAAATATTCTCATTTCTACATCTTCTTCTTCTTCTTTCGGCTTTTCCCGGTTAGGGGTCACCACAGCGGATCACCCGTCTGCTCATGATTGGCAGTGGAGTTTTACTGTGTCGAGTTGCCAGCCCAGTGCCCAACCTTCCACAGAAGGCACACACACACTCACACCTAGGGCCAATTTAGAGTGTCCAATCTACCTACAGCATGTCTTTGAGATGTGGGAGGAAACCGGAGCACCCGGAGAAAACCCACACGACCACAGGGAGGACATGCAGACTCCACACAGAAGGCACGGCAGCCAAGAATCAAACTGGGGAACCTCTTGCTGTGAGACAGCAACACTAACTGCTGCACCACTGTGGCTGCTCATTTTCATTTCTACATGATCTTCCCATAATCTATCCCTTTCATTTCTTTCCTCTTCATCTAAATGTTTTTCATTTAATCTTTTAATATCTTTACCTATCTGTATATATTCTTCATCTTTTACTTCTACCTGTATAACCAAATGATCTGAGAAACCTGTTTCCTTTGTTCCTTCTGTTGTAATTTTAAAGTATCAGATATTATAAAGTAATCAATCTCTGTTTTTATCTCATTTCTTTTATAAGTCCAATGTAAATTGTGCCATATACATAGCTTTCTGCTTTTTATTATTTCATATACTGTCTTCACATGATTTCCTTCTTTTTTCCTTTTCCTTAAATCACAATTAAAATGTGATTCTAATATTATTTCCATATTCACTCCTACATAGTTTAGGATTTTTTTTAAACATTTCTTCTCTTCCTTTTTTTAAGACATATGAATATTTTGCAATGATTCTGTACACACCTGTTTTATATCTTATATGTATCACTGTTGTTCTACCCAACTCAACTAAGGTATGATCTAAAATCTTAACTGTTTCACTACATAGCAAAGCAATTCTTAAACATGTACCTTTCCCCATGTTCCATACAATACTCCCATGCCATAAATTTCCATCTGCTTCCTTTCTTCTTCCATCAAGGTTTTTGTATTTTCTAAAATGATTACATACATATTGAGTAGCATTTCATAATCACACTTTTAAATTTTCTCTTCCTATCTTTCACCCTTCTCTCTACTGAACATGTTTTACTTCTTACTATTTTTCAACTATTATCTACCTCTTCATGTGTTTCCAGCACTGATTGTTCTTCATTTTTTATTTTCTTTATTCATCATGGTTTTATCTTTTTTTGCCCAATATTCTGCATTTCATACTTATTTCTACATTATTTTTGTTCTTGCCTCTGATCTTTTTGTTCAACATGCAAAGATTCATCACAGTTAATTGAATCATGTCCCATTTCCCCACATTTTTTACACTTCAAATCATATTTCTTTACTTCATGTCCCACTTCGCCACAAACAAAACATCTTCTTTTATCACATTTACTTATTAAATGATAATTTTTTTCCACAAAACGAAAGTTTTCAGCTGTCCCTTTTATCTTACATATCCTCTATTTCCCTCAACATTTATTTCACTTGGGATATGCATAATATTATCATTTTCCATCTTCAAAATTATCCCACAATCCCATCCTCCAGTCCCACAAGCCTCTTTCATCATATTCTTTTTTAATGCCTAACACTTCTTTACAAATAGTTATTAAATAGCCTTTTAATGTTTCCTTATCTTCTTCAGTTCAAAATTGTATAGCAATTCTCTTTTTTGTTTCTTTATGAAAAGTCTGTACCACATAACAATTCCACAGACAACATTCTTTCTTTTTTTCAAATCTTTCTAAAAAACATCCCATGCATTGTCCAGTCTCAAATATATCACAGTGAGACTCTCTGTTAATATGAATGAAAGCTCTTACCTCATTATGTAATGCCCTCAAGGGTGCAATAACCATATCCTATACCTTGTATCTTTCTAGTTCTTTTTCTTTTTTAATGCCAAGCCATACAATAAACTTCTTCTTTGGGATCTCTCCTTCCTCCTTCTCCTTGCTTTATTTCCTTCTTTCACCACTGATGATTATGACTTTCTTTCTTCTATAATTTCTCTCACCTCTTCTTTCTGAATCCTGTCCATAATATGCCCCATGATGCTGGATGCTTCATTCTCCAGTTCGCTCTGCATTCCAGTTTCTTTTAAATAATCATCCCGCAACCCTCCCGATTAGAGGGTCGTAACTACACACTTTGACCTAGACCCAAAGAAAATATCTTTTTTGGAACAAGAACTCTGAATCTTGTGAAGGTTTGATTACCTTCATTCCACCATCCTCCTTTACTTCAGCTATCTCCTCCTTCCTCAGCAATTCAACCGATTCTTCACCTTCAATTCTACTCTGCAAACCACCAATTTCCAACTCCATTTCTTTCTGCAAACTCATCTCCTCTTTCTGCCACTCACCAGCACAAACACTCACTGCCTCCATCTTCCTTATAGTTTCTCCGACCCGTCTTTGCACCCAGAATGGAAACCAGAAGTGTAGCAGCAAAACAGCATCTCCTCACTCTCTGAAAAGAGTTCCCCAATGCCTTGCCCAAATTTCCTTTATTAATATAAATACCATTTTAGGACTCCCCTGAAAAGAGGCCACTGGCCTAGTGAGACTAACCAGGTCAACAAAGCAAAAATAAAAATCCCATAGCTTTTGTTTTGGCATCATATTGTGATCATCAGCGTATGGCACTGTACGGGGATTTTTTTTTTAAATCTTGTTCAGAATTTCAAAATTTTGTTTCCACTTGTAGCAAACAGGTTACGCTTTTATTAATAATGCATAAATGAATCAAGTGGCACTCACAGCAGCATACCGACTACTGGGTCAAACACCTTTGCCAGCCACTAGCTAGGGACAAAAGAAGAAAGAATGCATAAATGATATCTGTTATTTTTCATAGGCAGTGGTGATAAATACATTGAAAATGTGGGGTCAAAGAAAGCAGCATAATCTGAAGAACCTATGGAGTTTTGAACATTTACCTCTTGCTTTATACTATTCATTGTGGTTATTAATATAGCAATAACCCACGCCTGGGTGTGGGTAATGCGGGATTTAACCACGGTTGGTGTGGTTTGGTCGCCCGAGGGACCAAACAAAGACAACCGTGGTTAAATCCCGCATTACCACCCAGAAGTTATATTATATAATGACATTATTTAAGAAAATAAATAATTACTTTTCTTAAATAATGGCATTGTATAATGCCTCTTTGCTGCCCTTCCACAGCTGTCTGGTATTCCGTGGCAGTTCTGATGTACTGCACATGCCTACGCAGTACATCAGAGTTGTGGCAAAAGCAACGGAGAACGCAAGATCTCCGTTGCTTTTATAAATGGGTTTAACATGCGAGACAGCTTTAAAATAAGCAACAGAGATCTCCGTTACTTATTTTAAGCTGTCTCGCTATGTTAAACCCATTTAATATAGCGACAGGTTTAAAAGCAACGGAGATCACAAGATCTCCGTTGCTTTTTACACACTGTGTCGCTATGTTAAAGGAGTTTAACATAGCGAGACAGCTTTAAAAAAAGTAACGGAGATCTGCGTTGCTTTGTTTAAACCTGTGTCGCTATGTTAAACTCTTTTAACATAGCGAGGAAAAAAGTCGGGCGACCGGACCTTTTTCCGTTAGTATATTGAGGGATTTACAATGGGCACGCTGGTTGGGCTGGCTAATCAGCGTGCACGTTTTAGAGGAAGAATTGTATAATAACATTTTTTTTTCTAAATGTAATAAATGCCAGATTTTAAATTTACTCAAACATTTGTTAACATACGCCAGAACATGATATCATTTTTTGGTCCACCATGGACACTACATAACATTTACAGAATGGTTAATGTTTAGTAGCAAAACAGTCTATTACATGTTGCCTCTGTGTTAGTCTAGCTTGGCCACTGATGCAAAGGTACATTAAATAAATCAACAGAAAAAAATGAATTTTGACAGTTCTGTTAAAATATTATTCCAAGTAAAATCAAGTGACATATCAAATGAAATATTATAATGGTGGGAATGATTTGTTAAAACTAACTGTGTTCAAGTATCACAAGTCTGACAGCATTCCTGTCAGCCTGCCACAAACTCATGTTTCCATACTGTTTAACTGTTTCTTTGATATGAGCTGCAATGTTTGATGTGGCAGATCTGAAACTATCAGATAAGCACCCACAAGCACTCATGTCACTGTTAGCTTAGGAGTGGTAGGTGAACATGTGCTCTGTTTATACACTGAAACTAGATTTCTGTTTACCAGCACTTTTACTTCCAACAAAAGAAACATTTAACCTGAAAAGAAGCATACAAATGTTATTCTCTTGTTACTGGTTATGTAAAATGTTGACTCAAATTCCTTTGCAAGTAAGTGGCTCTGCCTTTACACCCATGTTGTCTTCCATTAACTCAAGGACATTCCTCACATTCTATTTAAAACAATGGGCAGCTCTTAAAATGTAATTCTTCCATCTTTTAATCTCCAGAATATCAACAATTTCAGCACAAAGAAAATTGAAATTTGTCTGTCCCTTTTCAGAATGCCAAAGGCTGAAAATGTGATGTTAATGGTGCATGTGTCTCAGAAACAAATCTATTTTCATCTCATTTCTTGAGCACCAGCATCACTGTAATTATGGAAAAAGTACCACTCTCCTATGGTCTAAGTTATGTTTTCCCACAAGGCAGAGGCATCCTTACATCCTTACATCTAATTCACATATAAGCTACCAACACACACCATCAATTAATTATGTATTCCCTCCTAAAACCTTCCTGCTTGAAAGCAATGTTGTCAGTACCTTCCATATAAAGAAAAAGCATAGATATTTCTTATGATGATGGTTCAGTCAAGACTAACATTTTTTTTAATGAAAGCAAAATAATATGTTGCAATGGAAATGGCTGCCTCTCATCTTTTGCCACCTGAGACAGTGCATTGATGAGATAGCATTACTGTGGACAGGGATGGGAATTTGGCAATATGTAATGTAAGTGGAATAAGATATCTGTAGAGATGTATACAGAATTCATAGTAATAAAGACAATATTGATACATAATCACTGTCTTTGTTTGCAGTTATTCTTTAGCTACCACATCTAAATAATTTAGTTTAATGTAAAACAAAGTACAAAGGTGTCAGCAGGAAAAAAACTTGTCAAAGTGGAACAGAAATGTTAAGATACAGAAACCTTTCCCTAAGGCTAATGCACTATACTGATGAGTTAGTAAAGATGAATGGCAAGTGCATAGTATGATTGTAATTAGTATATCACATTCACAGTACAAAGTATGACAGAAAAACGCACAGCGTCAGAAAGTACTGAGGTATTCGATGATATCACATCCCTCTCACGTACTAGGTTAAATAAGTTGACAAAGCAGGCACTACAGCTCTGTAAGAATGTTTTTATTACATTTTTACTTAATCTTTATGTTTGTATAATATGTGATGAGTGCTACTGGTAGTGTTTAATATCAAACGTACAAATAGCCAAATGGTCAAATGTCAAGGAAATGTTCCATTGAGAAAGATGAGTGGACTCAGAGGGGCTAATAACATTTGTACATGTTTGTGAGAGAGTCAGGTTTGGGATAGGAATACACAGGAGATAGGTGTTGTAAGGTTGTGTTTGAGTGTGTACATTTTAGAGTTAGGATCAGGGTTAGGTAAGAGGATAGATGCAGTGCTGTTAGTGTATGCTTCTGTGTGTTTATGCATCCAAGTGAGTCTTGTGTAGTGGCAGTGTTATGGGAAGGTTTTTATTAAGGTAAGATGTAGGGTTAGGGTTGAGTGAAAAAGCAGGGTTAGGGTTAGGGTTAGCACCCATTACTAAGGTGGTGCTGGGGGCTAAATTGCCAGTCTTTCATGTGTTAAGTAGCTTTCTGATAATATCGGTTAGCACAAGGTCAAATTGAACCATAACCTTTGTTACTGTTGAGATTGAAAGGCTCTAGTGAAGTATTTTCAGATTTATTAGGGAGATAGCAATTTTTATAAAATGTGATTTTAAGGTACGAGCTATTGTATTGTCAGATTTACTTGAGAGTGAATCAGTCTGAGGTTTATGTCCAAGTCTGAGAAGATAAATAGATTTCAAAACTTCCAAAACTTAATAGCATTATTTTTATGGTTCATCTGCAAATTATTGTAATAGTTTGTTTTGCCAGTTTTAGCGTATTTTTCACTTGATTTCTTAGATAAGTGGTGTGCATTGCAAAGCCCACAACATGTAATATCCAAAGTGAAGCAGTACATAAACCTTTACTATAACATGTTATATATTTTGTAATTTTCAAACAATGTGGATGTTTACAGTAAACAGAGTACTAGCTACCTAAAAATGTCATTCAAATGAAACTGAGGGCAGCAATTCTGCAAAGATAGTACAACTCTTGAACTACAGGAAACTCTGACAAGTAACAAATGACATGTTGTGTAACTTCTTAAACAAAGTTCAGCCTCACAACGGATGTAAGTGTTAGAAGTAAACACCATTATAGTAAAGGTGACTTCAAGGATGCTTTCAGTATATCTTAGTGAAGCTCATACCAGAATGCTAAAAGCAGTTTCATTTTGAAGTGTAGAATGCATGCAGTATACCTTACACCACCTGAAAAATGCCAATTTTGAAACTGAAGCTTATACTGTATTCAAGAGATTTCAACCTAAAGTTACAACATCAAAGATACACAGCACTTTTTGGTTTCTTTATGTCTCTATAGCATGATACTTAAACCATGTCTGACAACTTTCCAGACATTTTTTCCTTTTGGATGCTGAATTTATAGCTTATTTTAGAAATCAAGAATTACATCTTACATTTTTATTGAGAGTATTTATTTTCTCTCCACTGCTCATTTTCTATGTGGCTACACCTCCCAAAATATCTTTAGTTATGAGCGACTGAATGTTGTTTGTCTTTTCGGCTTTTCCTGGTTAGGGGTCGCCACAGCAGAACTCCGGTCCGCTAATGATTGGCAGTAGATTTTTATGGTGCCGAGTTGCCAGCCCAATCCCTAACCTTCAGCAAAGGCACACCCATTCAAACATGTCTTTCAGAGGCCACTCAACCATGGGGAGGACATGCAGACTCCACACAGAAGGCACTCCAGCCAAGAATTGAACAGGAGAACCTCTTGCTGTGAGGCAACAATGCTACCGCTGTACCACCGCAGCTTTATGAGTGTATCAGCACAAAATTCTGGATAATGAAACATGTTAACTTTTCAGAAGTATGGCAGTTATGCTGTGGTTTCAGTACTACAATGCATCATATTCAGCTTCAGAGTAAAGATTTCTGTTTTCAGCAGCTATTTGACAGCATCAAAGTATTTACCTCCTGTGGCTGTAATAAGTAAAGAAATACAGCAGTCTGTGTACAACTACAGATAGTGCATAGTCTGTGTACAGCTATAGATGGTACAAAGCCTGTGTACATCTATACATGGTGCATAGCATGTGTACAGTTATAGATGGTGCATGGTATGTGTAGAATGACAGATGGTACATAGTCTGCATACAGTTGTAGATGATGTATATGGCATGCTTACAATGGCAGATGGTGCATAGTCTGTGGACAGCTATAGATGGTGCATGGTCTGTGTGCAGCTATAGATGATGCAAAGTCTGTGTACAGCAATAGATGGTGTATAATCTGTGTACAGCTATAGGAAGTGCATAGTCTGTGTACAGCTATAGATGGTCCATAGTCTCTCTATAAATATAGATGGTGCATAATGTGTGTACAGAGATAGATAGTAAGTGGAATGTGTACAAATATAGAGAGTGCATGGTCTGTGTACTAACTATAGATGGTGCCTAGCTTGTGTGCAACTATTGATGGTGCATGGTCTATGTACAGCTACAATGGTGGTTAGTCTGTGTACAATTATAGATGGTGCATAGTCTGTATACAGTTATACATGGTACATGATCTTCGTATGGTGCATGAACTGTGTACAGCTATAGATGATGCATAATCTGTGCACAACTATAAATGGTGCACTGTTATATACAACTCTAGATGGTGTACAGTCTGTGTACATCTATAGATGATGTCTGAACTATGTAGAGCTATAGATGGTGAATAATTTGTGTACAACTATAGATGGTGCATAGTCTGTGTATAGCTATAGATGATACATAATCTGTGTCCAGCTATAGATAGTGCATAGCCTGTGTACAAATCTAGATGTTGTATAGTCTGTGTCCAGCTATAAATGGTGCATGTGGTGAGTACAGCTATAGATGATGCACAATCTGTGTACAGTTATAAATGGTGCACAGTCTGTGTACAGCTATAGATGGTGCATAGTTTGTGTACAGCTATGAATGGTGCATGGTCTATGTACAGGTATAAATGGTGCATAATCTGTGTGCAGCTATAGATGGTACATAGACTGTGCACAGCTTTGGATGGTGCATGGTCTGGGTACAGCTTTAGATGGTGCATGGTCTGTGCACAGCTATGGATGGTGCATTGTCTGTGTACAGCTATGAATGGTGCATAGTCTTCATACAACTATGAATGATACATGGCCTCTATACAACTATGAATAGTGCATGGTCTGTGTACAACTATAGATGGTGCATAGTCTGTTTACAACTATGAATGGTGCATGGTCTGCATACAGCTATAGATGGTGCATGATCTGTGTATAGCTATAGATGGCACATAGTCTGTGTACATCTATGAATGGTGCATGGTCTGTGTACAACTATAGATGGTGCATAGTCTGTTTACAACTATGAATGGTGCATGGTCTGTGTGCAGGTATAAATGGTGCATAATCTGTGTGCAGCTATAGATGGTACATAGACTGTGCACAGCTTTGGATGGTGCATGGTCTGGGTACAGCTTTAGATGGTGCATGGTCTGTGCACAGCTATGGATGGTGCATGGACTGTGTACACCTATGAATGGTGTGTAGTCTGAGTACAACTATGAATGGTGCATGGTCTGTTTACAACTATGAATGGTGCATGGTCTGTGTACAGCTATAGATGGCACATAGTCTGTGTACAACTATGAATGGCGCATTGTCTGTGTACAACTATAGATGGTGCATAGTCTGTTTACAACTATGAATGGTTCATGATCTGTGTACAGCTATAGATGGTGCACAGTCTGTGTGCAACTATGCATGGTGCATGGTCTGTGTACAGCTATAGATGAAAAACAGTCTATGTACAGCTATAGGTGGTACATAGTGTGTGTACAACTATGGATGGTGCATAGTCTATGTACCACAATGCTTTGCCAGAGATGGTCTACACCTGTCGCCTCTGGGATTCAGGTTACTGGCTAAGGCTCTTGCCACCCCTATAGTGCCTTTTTTAGGAAAAGTTCAAAGGACAAAACCACCACCGTAACAGGTACAAGCATGCAAAATCTAAAGGTAATGCTACTCAGTGCTAGAAGTCTAAACCTCAAAATGCACTCCCTCGAGGCACTCCTAAAAATGGAGAACATCAATATCTATGCAGTAACTGAGACCTGCTTCAAGGCTCCAGAGAACACCCCTGAAATACCAGACTACAACTCTTACCACACTTTTTGGCCACCAAACCAGGACTGAAACACTAAAGATGGAGGAGTGTCCATATTCACCAAGTATATTCACACCACCAGGCTAGTTGCCCAACACAATGCGTCTGAAGTTCTCCAGGTGCAACTAACACTAGGTAAGACTGCAATCCAAATTTTAACTTGCTACAGATCCCCCACCATGCCCCAAGATTCTCACTACACCTTTCTAAACATACTGGAAAATATTAAGATGCAACCAAACACCCTAATACTGGGTGATTTCAACTACCCTGCTATTAACTGGGAAAACTACTCATGTACCAACACCTTTGCCCAACGGTTTTTGGAATTCATAAATTCCAATGTCCTGGATCAACTAATCCATAGTCCCACCAGGGGCTGCAATATCCTAGACCTGGTCATTACCAACATGGGAAATTGATGTCCACACCTATGGTCACCTCCTCATAGGTCAGGTCTGACCATAAGCTAGTCACCCTTGACATCCACATCCCTCCCCCAACCCCCAGTAAGGAAACCTCTGTAAAAACCTTCTCCAAAGCCAACTTCATGCTACTCAATTCAGAAATGACAAACTTCATGACACTCATGCAGATGGGAACTGAAAGTTCGACTGCTGAATCCTACACTAAGGCACTGTACGAGCACATCCACTTGTGCTTGAATCATGCCATCCCAAATAGAACCAAAAAAGGAAGCCAATCTGGTGGTCCCCTGCCATAAACAAACTTTACAACAAAAGGAAGAAACTATTACAGAAAGGAGGAAAATCCCAGGATGCAAAAAACTCCCTTACCAGCCTCAGTAAGAAGCTGAGATCCCTCATAAAATCCTCCAAAGTTAGTTATCAAAATAAAATTGCCAAAGACTCCAAAGACAACTACAAGGTATTCTATAGATATGTCAAGAATCTAAATGGCAATGCTCAGATCTTCTCTGAGCTACAACAGAATGGCATTAAATATACTAATCTCAAGAATATTGCCAATATCCTGGCAGATCGATTCAGTGCCAACTTCACCCCCCTCTCACCCCCTAAAGGACTCAATACCGAAAGATTACCAAATTCTGCTAATAACACCACACAGGTAAAAACTGCACTCTCCAAAGCTAAGAATACAGCATCCATGGGACCAGACAACATCCCGGGCTGTGTACTACATGAACTACAAAATGAACTGGCACCTCACCTAAGTGTCATGTCTAATCATAGCCTCGCCTCAGGCTTCATGTCCACTGAGTGGCATACAGCTACAGTTATCCCACTCCACAAGAGAGGATTCACCTTGGATCCTGGGAACTATTGACCCATCAGTCTAATGAGCCTAATCTGCAAGGCCAAGGAATGTATTATCATGGAACTTACAAAGACATTGGCAATTTTCAAACACTGGACCCCACCCAGTTTGGGTTCATGAAGGGCCAATCATGTCTCTGGAACCTGATTGACTTCTTCAAATCAGTCTCCAAAACTGTGGACAAGGGTAAGGCAGTCCATGCAGCCTATCTGGACCTCGCCAAAGCCTTTGACACCATCCCCCACTCTGGAATCACAGATAAACTTACTAAGCTGGGCATTAATCCCTATGTCACTCGATGGGTTGTGAACTGGCTTACTGATAGAACCCACACTGTAAAAGTAGCCAACTCCAAATCCAGCTCCAGACAAGTGACAAGTGGAGTACCTCAGGGTTCAGTCATGGGACTGCTCTTGTTTGGCATCTACTTCTCTGAAGTACAGGCCAACACTAAGGGACTCTGGCTAACAAAGTTAGCAGATGACTGCAAACTGGGAGCCATCATTGAATCCCCAAATGATGTGGATATTCTACAAAAGGGCCTTACAGAAACAGATGCTTGGTGCCAGAGCCATGGGTTCAAGCTCAATGCCAAAAAATGTATAGTTATCCCCTTTGGGAAAAAAACATGTACCCATGAATTACCACATAGGTGACAGTAGACTAAACACAGAAAGTGTGATAAGAGACTTAAGGACACAGGTGGACAGTGGTCTCACCTTCAATAACCACATCGCCACAACAGTCAAGAAATCCTTCTATGTGGCACACCTAATCACTAAGGGCTTTTCATCCAGAAGAAAGGAGGTCATTGTCCCACTGTACTCATCCCTCATTGGACCCATTATAGAATATAATGCCCTGTTTGGTATGTACCTCTCAAGACATGTGCAACAACTGGAAAGGCCGCAGAAATACCTCACTAAAAGAATCACAGGCCTAAAGCAAATGCCCTATACTGACCATCTAAAAAAACTCCAGCTATACTGTGTCACATATCATCTACTCAGAGGCAATCTCTGTTTAACATACAAGGCCATGTCAAACCCTGAGCTGTTGGACATGCTACACTTAAAGAAATCCCAATCCCTCAGAGCCACACACTCCAGGGATCTAAACCTTGTCATCACAATGAACAAAACATGCTGCAGGGAAGGGTTCTTGACCCAGAGATACCCCAGACTCTGGAATAGACTGCCCATACATGTCAAGCAGAGCACCTCTTTGGCCCTCTTCATAAGGAACCTTGACAATTGGATGAGAGATAGGAAATTCACCCTGGGGATCATGTCAGTCACCCTGCTAGACAGGGGTCCAGGGAAGTAAATATTGTGGGAAGAAATAGCCAGCGAATGGTTATAGCTAGGCTTGTATAGGCCCTGGGGCCAATAGCCTAGTACCAACCTATGACCCTATGAACCTATAGATGGTGCATAGCCTGCCTACAGCTATAGATGATGCATAGTCTGTGTAGAGCTACAGATGGTGCATTGTTTGTTTACAGTTGTGAATGATGCATGGTCTGTGTACAGGTATAAATGGTGCATAGTCTGTCTACAACTATGAATGGCACATGCTCTGTGTACCTATATAGATGGTACATAGTCTGGGTACAGCTTTGGGTGGTGCATGGTCTGTGCACAGCTATGGATGGTGCATGGACTGCGTGTAACTGTTAATGCTGCATGGTCGGTATACAGCTATGAATGGTGCATGGTCTGTGTACAGCTTTGAATGGTGCATAGCCTGTGTACAACTATGAATGGTGTGTAGTCTGAGTAGAACTATGAATGGTGCATGGTCTGTGTACAGCTATGGGTGGAGCATAGTCTGTTTACAACTATGAATGGTGCATGGTCTGTGTACAGCTATAGATAGTGTGTAGTCTGTGTACAGCTATGGATAATGCATGATCTGTGTACAAATATAGATGGTGCATAGTCTGTGTACAGTTATAGATGGTGCATAATCTTTGTACAGCTATGGATAGTGCATGGTCTCTGTACAGCTATAGACGTTGCATAGTCTGTATACAACTATGGATGATGCATAGTCTATGTAGAGCTATAGATGGTGCATAGTCTGCATACAACTATGGATGGTGCATGATGTGTGTACAGCTATAGATGGTGCATAGTCTGTGTACAACTATGAATGATGCATGGTCCATGTACAGCACACATGCACCTTCTATTCTTATACTTCCACCTCATGATGCCATGGGACTGGATTACTAAAATAATCTGAGTTGGCTAATTTCTGAAAAGAAAACACTTGAATATCTCTTCCCATGACTGAATCTCTATAAAGTGACAATGTGACCTTTGTTTTCTTTTTTTCAATAATATTTCTTTATTATTTTTCTATTTTCATTACACATCATTTCACAAGAGTATACACAGGTGATATTCAACAGATAAAACAATGTAGTTAAAATGTATTTACGCTATTTACATGAGTGCTTTCCTATTTTAATAGTATGAAAAGAAATATGAGTTGTTTTCTCCAGGGTTAGTACCATCAAGTTAGTTTACTACTACATAATGTTGTGATTTTTGTGTATGTTGTAATTGTATCTTAAATTCAATGGTTTATGTAATTATAATATTGAAAATTTGTTCCCAGAGTTTAAGGATATTGGGATTTTTATTTTGTTTGTTTATTATGTATTTATGGGCTAATATATGTTTTATCGCCAAGTTTCTGAAGTTCTTCCATGAGATTTTGGATGGGGTAAGCCAGTTGGTAGCTATGTAAAGTTTTATTAATAGGAAAATATTAATGAGGATGATTGGTTTTTAGATAAATTATTTGGAGGGATATTTAATATCGTAAATTCCCAAGTGAGCATTGATGGTTGATAGCCCACCTTTTGCAGTTGTACTTTCAGGGAGTTCCAAAGTTTGAATACACATTTACAGCTCCAGAACATATGTAAAAGGTCAACAGTTTCATCTTTACAATGTGGGCAATTTGGGGAGTTTCTAGGGTTAAATTTATGCAAGCTAAGGCGTGTGTAATAAGCATTGTTATATATCATGAGTTGGGTAAATGCTAACTTTTGAAGGGATATGGATTTCACTGTTAGGTTAATTGTTTGTATTATTTTGTGGTTCTCCACTGATGGTATTTTTCCTTTCCAATAGTTAGATATGAGTATGTGTTCTTGAAATTTCAGATCTTTTATCAACTTGTATGAGCATGTTATAAATGTATTACTTTGCAGAAGGGTTTTCCATAGTAAGTTACATTTCAACAAATCTTTGTTGATGTTGATATCTTGAATGTAACTTATACACATTTCTTTAATCTGTCTTAGGATCAACAGATATGACTTGGGAAGGCCCAATTGGCTTCTTATTTCGTGAGCGGGACAGTTTAGATATGGGTATAGATATAGTAGTGTTATGTTAATTATAAGTGGGAATCTTCTTAAGTCTAGTAACTGGTTATTAATTTTCAAGTTGGGTTTTTTGTGTATAGGTTGTAGAATCATCATGGGTTGAAGGAGATTTACTGATTTAAAAAGATGTTGTGTTAATGTTACATATTTTTTAAGGGGTTCCATTAGATTATATGATTTAATATTATTACTGCTTAAGAGTGACCTTTGTTTTCTATTTTTCCTATATGGTGCTTCAGAAAGGTTTTACAGTAAGATTAATCAGTTTGACCAATTAATAATAATGCTTTGTTTTAAGAACTGAAATATTTATATTTAAATGGTGGGATCCCATAACAAATTATATTTGTTGATCTGTCTTGGTAATAACACTGAAACATAACTGGCCTTTATATGTCTGCAGAGAGCAATTTTGTTGCTGTTGTTGTTGGCACAGAGTTTCAAAATATGCATTACAAAAATTGACTGCCTTCTTCATAATGTGATATTTTAATGTTTAAGGTGCTGTTGTAATTGCCTTTAAATATTTTTCTTATGCTTTTCTGTCCTCTGAAATTGGTGATTAAACCAGGCTTTAGGCCACATTCCTTCATTATATATCTTTTTTTCAAAGGCAACTGATATGTGTCATTTGAGAAGTTGTCTGCTCTATTCAATACAGAAAAAAAGCTCACAGTACCTCAGCATGTGTCTGTGCATGTCAAGCTGTACAGTGTTCCATGTTAAAAAGGTGTTTTTTCTGTTACTAATTTGATATGTGCAGTAGTGCACAAACGCACTGCCAATGATGATCTGCAGAAGTTTTATCTGGGTGAGGCAGAGCAGGTATGCATGTTTCATGACAACTTGCTAGATGCTTAATGCTTTTGAGCTAGATGACATAGTAGCTGGTCCTATTAAGTGTGATATGTCTAGCTTCCTTAACCTGCTTTTCCTTACACTACATTAGCATGGGAACTAGAGGAGTATAATTACTTTGTTTTGTATGTTTGATCTTACACTACAATATTGTCAGGATATTTTAACTCTGCCTCACATGAGAAGTTATGTTTTACGTAATAGCAGTAGTTTTCACATATGATACTAGTCAGCAAGAGGTTAACAGTACAATTGTTAATTGCTACTGATAGTACAAGTTAAACTCTTTCAACTGCTTGTAAAACTATATTATTTATCTCAGTTTTGGAGTAGAACTGCACTGTTTGTTTGCAGTCATTTCAGTTACTTACTTTGAATTGTGAAGTACCTTCTCATTAATTAGGATGGGTCAAAGGTGGGGTTTCCTGCATTACAAACAACCAGAGTTTGAATAATATCACATGTGACAGAGAGCTGCCTGCATGTGTATATATGTGTGTGTGGGGGGGTGGGGGTGGGGTTAAAGAAAAGATGAGAAAATGATGACTCTTTTTTCAGAAGGATGGGTTACGTAGAATCTGTAGTAGTTGCATCCTCTAGTAAAGGCTAGAACTATTTGTCTAGCTCAAGTATGTGAACCTTGTGTATAAAAAATAGTGGTCCAGTCCTATATAGAAGCAAGTCTTGCAGTAGAATGTAGATTCCAGTCAGGAAAAAAAATCTGTTTTCACTTGGTTCATAGGCTACAAAGCTAATGGCCCTAGGGCCCTTACAAGCCTAGCCAAATCTGGACAATTTAGGTAGTCGATAGCTAGTGCTAGGATATAAAAGGACTGCATCTTGCAAAGGGAATTGTAATTTTATTTTATTTTACAGTTTGATAACCAGGCAGGTTAGCTTGTCTACTGACCCTTTTCAAATGTAATTTTATTTTTATTTTATTTTCCAATTTGATATCCATTTATTTTATTTTATTTTATTTATTTTACATTTGTTTACTGGGAATGTCCAATTGGGCCATTTTCAGTGGGGGCCCCGAGGAGAAAAGTTCAATTACCCTAAAACAGTTTTCAGTGACAAGTATTAACTAACATGATGTAATATATGTAAGGTTTCAATAAAAAGGTAAACATCCAAACAAAACGGGCACGGGAGACAAAGACAGTACAACATGTCTATAGGAACGGAGGGAAGAAATATAAAAGAATGCTATTCAATATACAATCATAAATATACAACACAATATTAATACCATAGCAGACAATAGTTACAATTTTAAGAGATTAATCACATCATCAGTTAGTTTGTTGGTATTTCAAGACTGTAATAATGTAGGCTATTTGGAGAAGGAAGAGAAATAATTAGAGTAAGTGAAAGACAGAAGAGTATGTGTTTGGCATGCTAAGGTTTGGTCTGCCTAAGAAAAGTAATGCGACCAAGAAGAGAAATTTGTAGGTAGTTAATAGAAAGTAATGAAAGGTCATCCTGGAGTGCTGCAGGAGCATAGCCAGGTATTGGAAAGGTGAACGCTGAGAAAGGTTTTAAAACTGGAGCTTTTGGTGGTGGTATGTATGTGCTGAGGTGCTGAATTCCATTTTTTTAAATATCTGATTGGAGAAGAGAGAATCCCCAAAACTATTATTAGACAATGATTTTAGTAGTAATTTGTTAGAAGATCTCAGAGTTCTGGAGTTGGTGTAGGGTTGAATTAAATTTTAGAGTGCTGGGCAGTTGGGTTGATATACAACGGAGTGGGTAGTAGTTAGTTGGTTCATGGATAGTAGAATGAGTAATTCCATCCATTTTAATTTGTGTAGAGAAGAGCAGTGGTGTGATCTGTGAGGATGGTTTATAGCAAATCTAGCTATTTTATTGTGGCAAGTCTCTAATTTGTTTATGACAGGTTTTCTGACATTTATCAAAATGGAGAAGGCATATAGAACAGTAGAGAGTAAATGTGTCCTGGCTATGGACTGTAGGGTGAAGTGTATAAGGTATGGTTTGGATCTGTAGAGTGTACCAAGCTTTATGTGAACATTTCTGATGGATTGTGCTCTTTGTCAAATTTAAGACAGCTATCGATTTTGACTCCCAGGAGTATGGTGTGTTCAACAGGTTCAATTTTGGTTTTGTTTGTGAAGTGGATGGTAAAAGGGGGAAAGTGGCTATGTGATGTGGTATTACAGAAAAGCATTAGTTTAGTTTTGTTTAGACTGAGTATGAGTTGGTATTCTGAGAGATAGTCTTCTATGTCTATGAGGGATTTTTGAGTTCTTTCTTGGAGTTTTTGAAGGGATGGAGCTGAGCAAATGAGGGTGGAGTTGGTGTATTTTACAATGGTGGCTAGGTGAGTGGCACAGCAGAGTATGTTGGTGAAGATGGTGAAAAGCAGTGGACCAAGTATTGACCCTTGTGGCACACTAACTGAGATGGGTAGTGAGGTAGATAGTTCATTTTGCCACTTGACTTCTTGTTGGAACCCTGTTAAATAACCGGGAAACCATGAGATGGAGATTTCTCATGGACAGAGCCCAAGCAGAACAAGGGTGAACAGAGTGGGCAGGACTGGATAGCAGCTGACTGCAGAAACAATCATTGAGCAGTAAGCAGTGTCAGCGAAAGCAATCGTCTAGCTATTACAAATGCATGTGAACAGAGCATAGGAAGAGAATGTAAGAAAGGGAGGGGAATGCAGTTACTGAGCTGGAAGACTGGGTGAGTATGGTAGAAAGCACAAGCACAATGAAGCAGGAAGAGGAAGGAGGGAAAAGTAGGAAAGGAAACAAAAATACAAGTCCCAGGAAGTGTAGTTAATCAAAGAATGATAATGTAGTAATGTAAGTAAAAGTAAAAAAATAAGTAAATATACAACAACACAGTAACACTGACATCATCAGATCAGTGTTTGGTAATATGACACCAAAGCAGTAAAATTCTCATCAGACACTTGATTAGACACAATGCAGAAGGTTACAACAGAAACAAGTATAGAGAATACAAAAAAAGAGAATAAAGATAAGTCATCATCAAGCCCTACAATAAGGCTAGCTACCCACTAGCATGTCCCTGAGAAGACTGCTTGCAAGGAAGTCCTATGCAGACCATCTTCTCCCAACCTGACTGAAACTACAAACACTGAGAAACCCCTACAGGAGAACTCAAAGCTCAGAGAAGGAATAAAGTGCCTCAATAATAATAAGAGCACATCCCCTGACTCTCCTGTGTGTCTCCTCTGCAAATACCCCTGAAATATCCAAAGAGCACTAAAAAAGAACGATCAGAAAGAACAAAACCTGTGAAGGTCCAAATTCTGACAAAAAAAGTACACATTTGAATATATAAATAATACATACCCATTGAATGCAACATATACCTAAAGATCATTAAGCACCAAGTGAATCTCAGCTTTCAAAACCTCAGATTGCACTGCAAAAATCCTTCAACAGTTAGTACAGAGACAGTTCTTGAAATCATTTCTGATTATCTATTAGCATAGCTTTATCTCATCATTTTTTTTTTCATTTTAACAGATACTAAGTAAGGCCAGTTCTTAGAGAAGTCTATAGGATAATTCATGATTGCAATTGCAAATACGCAGCATTACAAGTGCACTATTTATATTTCATACTCACTGAAGCACCTTATTGATTCATCTTGTTTTCTTTTGTTTATCACTTTTATTCATTTATTTTATTTTATTTATTTATTTCTGCATTGGCATGATTCAGTTTAAATATTTTTTCAATAAAATTTTGCTTATTATATTTGAAAAATGATTCTGAAATTGATTCTGACATGGCATTATTCATATTAGGCAATAAATAAGCAACTGTCTTTTAAAAAAAAAAAATGCTTTAAAAAAAAAACTTGTAACCTTGAAAAAATACACCTTAGCATAAGAAACCTTCTTATGAAAAAAAAAAAAATTAAGAGTATAAAAAAAAATAAATACTTATAATCTTTCAACCTACCCATTAGATCTTATATATAACTATTACCTACTATTATCACACTATATAACTTTTATATCACGCAGACTGGTTATATTTCAGTGAAAAGTTATATTACAAAAAATGTTTCTGCCCATGAGTTTGCATTCTGCAGTTCAGTATGCAAAAGAAAGTGTCAAGCCAAACACATGTCATGTAAATGTGTTGAATTTAACTTTTGTTTTTTTGTTTTAATACTTTTTTTTTATTTTAATACTAAGCACACAGTTAGATATGCCAGCCATTCAGGTGTGACAGTTTTAACATTAAATGGCTTCCTGTTATCTTCTTGCATGATAACATTAATTTATATAATGGGATGATATCTTGCATGATAACATTAATTTATATAATGGGATGATATTCATTAATGCAGCATCTCTTATTATATATTATTTACCTTTCATACATACCTAGAGAGCCATACTACTTCTCTTCTGCACTTATTCATTCATATACATATTCCATTATATTTCTTTTCATTCATTCAATGAAGACAATACATATGCTTATATTATCAAATTCACTTATTCATTTTCATTAGATCTTCAAAAAGCAATAAAGCCTAGGCAAAGGCATTACATAACAAAACAGCAAAAAATCCCAACACTGACAACACCACCACTGCTACACACACACACCACACAACACACACACACACACACACACACACACACACACACACACACACACACACACACACACACACACACACACACACACACACACACACACACACACACAACACACACACACACACACACACACACGCACACACACACAACACACGCAACACAACACACACAACACACACACACACACACACACACACACACACACACCCACACAGACACAGCTAGACACACACACAGGATGTTGGAATTACTGGGATGTTTGAGTAAGCCTAAATTACCTATCTAAATAAACACTGGAAGAAAGATCAATGCCCCCCCCAGATTCAGACTATTGCTGCACATAAATAAGACTGGTTATTTTAGAACAGTGTCAACAGCTTGCATATTTGCATAGGCACACATGAAGGCACACTGCTGTTTAAACTACACGGACATGAATGATGAACGAGTGCAGTAGGCAGTGCAGGACTGACAACAACCAAATGCGCCCCCTCTCCAAAAGTGCCATACAGCACTTTCTAAGCTGAACAGGCATAATATTAGAGCTTTGCTCTAATATTATGCCAGTATTTCAGTGTTATGATCATTTCAGTGTTCGCAGACACTGAAATAAAAACAGCAACAAGAAGGATAGAAGCCTGAAAGCTAAATAAATGCCAGTATTTCACAATTGCAGTCCCAAGTAGTTGTCAGAAAACCACAATGCACACCCATATAACCTAATAATATAATAATAATATATAAAATGTTTTCACTAGCCTAAGGAATGTTTAAGTGTAGCTACGTGGGCATGCATGTTATGGCTGTCTGCTTAGCATAGCTTAAACATCCCATAGGAGCTAAATGCAAATGGACATATGAAATTTTTATACCAAGGTAGTGTAGTGGTTAGAGTCCTGGCTTTACATGCAGGCATTTATGGTTTAAGTCCCGAAACAGGTAACTTATTTTCCTATGTGAAAGTAGTGTTTAAATTATTTTAGTAAACTTAAATTATGTAGCAACTTTTTTTTGTCAACCAGGGTAGCGTAGCAGTTCCAAAAGTGAGATGTCAGTGAGAAAAGATGTAAAACCTCCATATAAACACAAGTGTCCCATGCACTATAGTCGCACAAGAATATAATGTAATGAAAGCACATGGGGAATGTCATGGAAGGTAAACATAAAATTATAATGTGTATATAAATATTATTTTATAATATAAAATTATAAGTATGATATGCTTAAATGTGCCTTAATCACTCTCTATCCATCAGACCTTGTTCTGCCCAGCAACAAAATAGTCAGCCCTGCCAAGTCCCGAACCCAGGATGCTGTCCTCTACAATCACATCATGCTTTAACAAGCATATAATGCATTCTGGTCATTTAACATTAATGAAACAACAGCAGTCTCCAGTGTCAAACTGATGACCCTGAACACTACAGTCAAAGGAATGTACCACAACACCATCTGAGCCATAGAATTAATGTTGCTTTTTCAAACATATCATGCAATAGAGGCATACAACATTAGGGAGAAGGCTTTGTGGAACCATTCATGTGATGTATGTATATAGACATACACACACACACACACACACACACACACACATATATATATATATATATATATATATATATATATATATGTCTATATATGATGAAACATATATATGAAAAAGTAGAGTCATAATATAGATATACATATATAAAAATATAAAGTAAGGGAAAAAATTATATATATATGTATGTATATATATAACATGCAGTGCAGTTATACCTCAGAATCATCCCTCTCAACCTGTTAGTGCAGGAAACCTGTACAAAGGCTATAAAGGGGGGGAAATGGGCCACATATAGGGACATATTTGAAATATTGCTGTTACAAATGAAGACATTTGCTATAGCAACAGGGTGCATTGCAGCAGACAATTACTGAAGGATATGAGGATGGAAACTGAAATGCTATGTCATTATTTACTGACATAAATCCTTGGATCATCACCATGATTTACCAGACAAATACAAATAAATTGTGGAACTGAACAAAAGTATGGGCCAAACATCCGGACATTCTATGAAAATCCTGGAAGTGGAGAGGTATGTTCAGAACCCCTTAGTGCAATGAATCCGAACTAAGCTGGACAAAGTGAGTGGACAAAGGCCTGAAAATAGGGGCATATCCAAAACACATCAGTAGATAAGCTGAGAAAGTTGATGTAGTAACACTGTATATCCTAACATATATAGACTGAAATATCACAATTCCAGGACACCATTGTTTCTCATTAGTAAGTGACCTCAATCCCCACATCATCCCTCTGATGTGTCAGGAATACACAACAGTTATGGGAACCAGACCAAAGATATCGGCCAGACAACTGGACATCCTACGAATATATGGACGTAACACAACATTAGGGAAACTACTCTGAGTTACTGAGCAATGTCCAAACTACAGTCAGACTGACATAACACTACCCAAATCCAGCTCTGGAGCTTTGCACATGCATTAACGAATATAACAGGCACTACAGGGATATAACACTAGTGGAAAAAAGACACTGGTGTGAAAGGGCATACCCCCAAACAATTGCACCACAGTCACAGTGATATACCAGTAAGCAAACTGAACACGACAGTATAATGTCTGTGTGAGCAAAAAATCCTGTTTGCCACTCACACATTACCCCTACATATACTGCCCCAAGTCACAGTGTAGTGGGAATCTTGAGGTGTTATGGGACATGTTACGGTCTGCATGTACAAACATATACAGGTGATAGGGAACCAGAAACTGGAGCAGCATGCACAGTCAAATAGAAAGGGCTCATGACACTCACATGTACCCCCTCCCTACAAAGCCCAAATAACATATGCACACTACACTGCTACACAATCTTGACAGTCTTTTAACAATGGGGAGACATACACAGTCCTCTCAAATGTAAGTTTCCCACAGACTGTATAGGCACAGGACTCATATTGATGGTCGCTTCCTTGATACATGTCTGGGGGTCTATGATATCACTGGGATAGTAGCAGGAATGAATGCAATAAATAATGATACTACATACGTCTAAACCTCTTAGTGCATGACATCTGGACAAAGCATGACATAATTGGGGGACAGAGGCCCAAACACAGGGGTATATTGGACATATTGCTGTTATAAATGTAGACAGTTGCTGGTGTTACCGGCTTTGTTGTAACATATGTTTTCAGAGGGATATGAAGTCAGTAACACCAATGGATGTTAGCATTTACTGACTGCATTCTCCAGGGTATCCCACTGATTAGCCAAGGACAACAACTGTCTTTTGAACAGACCAAACATAGGAGCCACGCATCTGGACAGTGTCTAGGCCTCTGGACAGTGTAGAGGTATGACCACAGTGATGTAACAGAATGAAAATCACCTGACAGCTGCCAAACATCTCATCTAGCACCTTATGAAGCACAGTTAAGACCAACATGACACTCGCCCACATCATCTCTGGGCAATTACCTATGTATATTCAAATATAGCATGCACTACAGGAATGGAACTGCACTGAAAAGCAGAGAGTGGTGCAAAAATGTCCACCCAAAAACATTTGCACCAGAGTCACAGCAACATACCAGTACCCAAAATGAACTCTAGAGTAGAACGACTATCTGACAAACATATCCTGATTGCCAGTCACACACTACCCAGACATATACTGGCCCAATTCACAGTCTACTGGGAATCCTGAGGTGTTACAGAACATTTCACAGTCAGCCCCTACAAGCATACAGACTTGATAGACTGCCAGCAGCTGTAGCCGCATGCAGGGTCAGATAGGTAAAGGATTTATGGCACTCACATCTGCTAGTCTCCCCACCCATTCCAACAAACATCTACACACAACACTGCTTTACAATCTTAGCAGTCTGTTCACAATGGCCAGACATACATAACTGTCATATGTACAGATTTCCACAGAATTACCAGGGTAGGGAATCATAATCCTGGCCACCGCTACATACTATGCCCAGACAACTGGAGTGCAGTTGGTAATTAATGATATACCATACCTCTGCACCTCATAGTCCAGGACATCTGGACAATGGATGATGTACTTGTGGGACAGGGGGCTGGAAAGAGGGGCATATCACACATAATGGTGTTACAAACTGAAACAGTAGCTGGTGTTACATGTTTTGTTGTAACATAACATCCTTGAAGGATATGATAATGTCAACAGTTACTGACTACAATCTTCACATTATCCTACCAACCCCATAAAAACAGACAATGTTCGAGGAACAGACCAAGCATAACAGGCAAACATCTGGCCAGTCTTTGGAAAACATGCCACTTGAGAGGTATGTAAGAGGCATATCACTGTCAGATGTCAAGTCATCCAGTAAACGCATGTCTAGATGAACCCTGTCAATCTAGGAATCCTCCATGTGTATAACAGCACTAATGACATACAATCTGTACCCAATTCTGGAGCTTTGTCCCCCATGTTTTTGGGCTGTCTCCATATGGCCTGTCCTGTGAGGTATTTCCACCTACTGTCTGTGAAACTGTAGCTCCCACACCTCTGTAATGTCCCCCACACAGGCAAGGAAAATGGGCAAGACCCAAATGAAGGGTGTCCCATATGTTGGAACTAGCAGCAGTGTCCAGGCCCACACTACAATACTATGTGGGCACCTACATAGCTTTATGGCCTCAACAATACCTGACAGGACAACATCAACCCCCTTAAGGTAGGCTGAACACCTGTGGTGGACAGCAGCAATACACAACTAACATCATAGGTGGAAATAATCACAGGATGGGCCAAGAAGGAACAGGTGCCTCATTGGAAGTCATATCACCTTGTTCTGCACAAGCAAATGAGGTCACAGTTGATGTACCCTAACGCTGTATTTGAGTGTAAACTGGAGACATCCACCAAGGCCAATCAGTAGGCCTTCTAGACATGTGTCTGCAATTCCAGAGGCAACACACATATCTGCTCTGTAGTGGCGGTCAATAACACCACATACACATATGCCATGGATATAGGCAACCGGCTGCAGGCAGGTAAAGTGTAAACATCACCCTCCTGTCCCCACATAGGTACATATGTGCATGTATAGCACTTGCCTCCCTCCCGTCATGATCAGAAGCAGTTCTCTAATGCCCTCTCAAAGTCAACACATAGAGTTCTCCATAGGCCTGATATCATTCCTGGCTGCATCCATCATGAACACAGGCTTGGGCTCTCAGACCCATTCTGCAGTGTAGTCAACCACAGTCTGAGCAGTATCATCCCATCTGCACAGAGGATAGACAGAAAGTTGATAGAAAACAGGTTATGCATTAGCATTAATGTTCAGAAGGATGCAAGTCTGAAACTGAAATCTATGCCATTATGTCATGACAGCAGTCCTCAATGACATGGCCAAAAACCTCAATACTCTCCATTTAATATAGTAATATAATATTAATATCCAATTGGTGATAAATAAAAATATACAGCTCAAATCCCGAAACCAAGATAGTGCAGGCATACATGGGTCGAGTAATACAACAGGCAATCCAAATGTACATGGGAAAGCAGTGTTAAAAGTCCATATTAAAATATGTGGTTAATTTTGTCACCCAAGTTAGTGCAGCTGGTGTAAAATAGATGTGTGAGTGCATATAACATGTAAAAACACCCATATATACACATGTCCCATACAGTATAGTTACACCCCTTGCTAGTGTAATGAAAGCACATACAACCATGTCATGTAATGGAAATCATATACACTTACTAAATGAAATCATTAATGTGCTAGATTATGAAAAAGAACTGTGAGCAATGGTTAGCAATGCTTAGCAGGTTTAAAAATACATTTCTGTTGTCCTCACCCCTCTCTCTGGGGTTTGAGTGTCCAACTTCACCTCCAAATTCTGTACAAATGCACAGCTGTTGCTGTAAAAGAAATGGACAGCTATGGACCTTCTGTACACCTGTCCCACACATCTGTAGCTATCTTTCATATTGTTCTGCCCTCTGTGTGCCCCTTTTCCACCACTTTCCTATCACCCTACAAACATATATAGCCCCTAGACCACTAGAAACAGGAGCAGCATGCACAGGCAGATAGAAAAGGAGCCATAGCACATACATCCATGCCCCTCCCTACACAGGCCAAATAACATTGACACCATACACTGCTACAAAATCCTGACAGTCTGTCAATAACTGCCAGAAATACACAGGCCTCTAAACTGTACAAAGTCCCACAGAATGTCCAGGCTCTTCCACATAACATATCTGGCAGTCTGATACATCACTGGGATAATGTCAGGAATGTAGGCACTAAATAATCATATACCATACCTATCAACCTCTTACTGCATGACATCTGGACAAAGCCTGACATAATTGTGGGACAGAGGCCCAGACACAGGGGCATATTTGAAATATTGCTGTTATAAACTGAGAATGTTGCTATTGTAACATGGTTAGTTGTAACATATCTTTTATGAGGGGTATGAGGTCAGAAACACAAATGGATGTTAGCAGTTACTGCCTGCAATCTCCAGAGTATGCTACTGATTTTCCAAAAACAAATAATGTCTAAGGAAAACACCAAACGTAGGAGTCCAAATCTTGGCCATTCTGTGGATAACCCTACAGGTGAAAGTTATGTCAAACACATAACACTGTCAGAGTTAAAATCACCCAGGAACTCCATGTCCACACAAACCCTGTTATATTATCATTAATCCAAATGTATAACAGCAATACTTACATTCTGTCCCTATGTCTGGAACATTCTCCCCCATTCTGTTGGCCTGTGTCCACAGTTGTGGTTGTAAGAGGTATTTCCAAATACTCTCTGTGATGCTGTTGTTCACACACCTCCATGAAGTCCTCCTCACTGCCAAGGAAAAGGGCCAATGCTTACATGATGTACTCGATGATAGGAGTGTGTTGCCATGCCATTGGCTATATGAATAACAACACAGCTGTCCTTCATGCAGTTATCAAGTGGTGGACACCAATTGATGCACAGGCCATCAGCTACAAAAGGCAAGCTGCTGCCTATTCAAAACAGATGTACATCCCACATCCGAGAGAGAGAGAGAGAGAGAGAGAGAGAGAGAGAAACAGTGAAAAGAAAAAGAAAAAACAAGCAGGACATAACCACCTACACTTGAATAAAACAAACAGGTATGTCAAACAAGTAAGCATGTAATGGACTGCAGTAGGGGTATTTAAGAATGCGAAATAGGAACTGTAATATATATGTCTCAACAAGACTTGCTGTACTGATATATTGCTCATCAGAACCTATGGCCATAGCATCTGGGTCTGTCTTCAGTGACATAGATCATAGGTCAGGCCCCTGAGTCACTCCAGGAAAGGATGGCTCACATATGACTACTACTGCAGTGTGTGTTGAACAATACTGACTGTGACAATGCTAGGCCAGCTACTGGGATGTTGTACATATCCATATCTTACTTGTGAATATAACTATGATATTCTTGGTTGTCTCAGAAATGTGAGAGACCTATACAGGGTATTTGCATAGTAAAGTACTGTTGCACACATGTGTGTTGAACTGCATGTAATATACTGAGCTCATACCATTAAACTTTCCAGTGTTATGCACACTGACCATATGTGTGGCTTATATTTGTAGCCATTTACTCATATAGTTGTGTTATGTTTGGCAAATCATTGGCAAATCTGTGAAGACTGACATCACATCTCCTTCTTTTTCTTCTGCCTGTTCCCATTAGGGATCACCACAGTGGATCATCTGTTGCCATTTTTGCCAGTCCTCTGCATCCTGCTCTGTCCCAACAACCACCTACATGTCCTCTCTCACCACATCCAGGAACCTTATCTGAGACCTTCCTCTTTTCCTCTTACCTGGCAGCTTCATCCTTTGGTTCATAGGTGTGTACTAGGCTAATGGCCCTGGGGCCTTTACAAGCCTAGCCATAGCATTATCCTGGCATAGTGCCACCTGACCTTAGCTCCCAGTCCCTTTGTTGGGTAGAGCCACTGGAGTTATCCCTGAGGTGAATTTTCTGTTTCCCATCCACTCATCAAGATTTCTCTGCTCTGCTTGACATGTATGGGAAGTCTGTTCCATAGCATGGGCAGTCTCTGGGTTATGAACCTGTCACTCCAGCATGTTCTGTTAATTGTGGTAATGAGTTTGAGGTCTCTGGAGTGTGTGGTGCAGAGGGATTGGGATTTCTTTAGCTGTAGCATTTCCAACAGAGCTGGGTCAGACATGGAGCGTGTGGTGCAGAGGGATTGGGATTTCTTTAGATGTAGCATTTCAAACAGAGCTGGGTCAGACATGGCTTTGTAAGTCAAGCAGAGATCACTTCTAAGTAGGCGATATGAGACAGAGAATCGTTGCAGTTTTTTTGAGTCTGTCCATATAGGACGTGTTTAAGGCCTAGGATCCTCTTTGTGAGGTACTTTTGCGGCCTCTCCAGTTGTTGCAGGTGTCTAGTGAGCTACATGCCAAATGGGGCATTGTACTCGATGACTGGCCTAATGAGGGAAAAGTAGAGGGAGACAATGACCTCTTGCTTCCTGGATGCAAAACCCTTAATAATGTGATATGCCACATAAAAGTACTTTCTGACCACAGTGGCAATGTGGTGATCAAAAGAGACATTGCTGTCAACCTGTCTTCCCAGATCTCTTATAATGCCTTCTGTGTTCAGTGGACTACCATCAATGTGGTAATTCATGGGAACTGGGTTTTTCCCAAAGGGGATGATGACACATTTTTTGGCATTGAGCTTAAGGCCATGGTTCTGACAACAGTTGTTGGTCACAGTGAGGCCATTCTGTAGGATGTCAACATCACTTGGGGAGCTAATAATAGCACCCAACTTGTAATCATCTGTGAACTTTGTCATCCAGAGTCCCTTCATGTTGGCCTGGACTTCAGAGAAGTAGATGGTAAACAGGACAGGACCCAGGACCAAACCCTGTGGGACTCCACTCATGACTAATCAGCAGTCTGACTTGGAGTCAGCTACTTTCACACTCTGTGTTCTATCTGTGAGCCAGTTTGCAACCCACCTAGTGATATAGGGGTTGATGCCAAGCTTATTGAGTTTTTCCATGATTCCTGAGTGGGGAATGGTATCAAAAGCCTTGGCCAGATCAAGGTAGGCTGTATGAACCACCTTGCCTTCATCCACAGCTCTGGTGAATGACTCAAAAAAGTCAACCAAGTTCAGCAGGCATGACCTACCCTTCACAAAACCAAACTGTGTGGGATCCAAAGTTTGGAGATTCCCTGTATCCTTGTTTATTAGGTCCATGATGATGCATTCCATAGCTTTGCATATTAGACTCGTCAGGCTAATTTGGCGATAGTTCCCAGGGTCTGTAGCCACTCCTCCTTTGTGGAGAGGGATAACTGTAGCAGTGAGTCATTCGGCAGGGACAAAGCCTGAGGTGAGGCTGTGATTGAACAGAATACACAGGTGAGGTGCCGGTTCACTCTGTAGTTCATGTAGAACACAACCAGGGATATTGTCAGGTCCAGTAGAAGCTGTATTCTTGGCCATGGACAGTGCTGTTTTAACCTGTGAAGCAGTAATACTGGGTACTTGGCAATCTACTGGTATTGTGATTGGTCCTTTGGGGGGGAGAGGGGTAAAGTTGGCACTGAATCTGTCAGCCAGTATACTGCCAGTATCTATTGGCTCTGTATAGGAGGTACCATGCTTTTCTCAATATACTCAGCATCCCTCTGCAGCACATGTCCAAACTGATGTAGTCTTGCCTATCTGGCTTTGTCTCAAAACCGTCCAACATGGGCTGACCCTGTCATATACACATTGCTAATCCTGTCCACCCTCATCACAACCAGTGCAAATCCTAACATCTGTACCTCTGCCATGTCCAATTCCGATGCCTGCCTTTTTGTCAGTAACACTGTCTCCAACCCATCTAACACAGCTGTTCTCATTACCCTGTTGTAGACCTTTCTTTTCACTTTTACTGGTACTGTGTCACAAATCAGTACTGATACTCTTCTCCACCCTCTCCATCTTGTCTGTACTCTCTTCTTCACCTGTCCTCCACAGTCATCATTACTCTGAAATGTTGATCCCAGTCATTTATACTCATCCACCTTTGCCAGCTCTACTCCCTGCATCCTCAACATTCCACTACCCTCCCTCTCATTCACACACAGATACTCTGCCTTAGTCCTGCTGACCTTCATTCCTCTCCTCTCTAGAGCATATCTCAACCTCTACAGGGTCACCTAAATCTGTACCCTACTCTCAGTACAGATCACAATGTCATCTGCAAACATCATAGTCAACAGGGACTCCTGTATGATCTTGTCTGTCGACCTGTCCATCACCACTGCAAATAAGAAAGGGCTCACAGCTGATCCCTGATGTCATCCCACCTCCACCTTAACTCATTCACTCTGTAGCAGCTGAGGAAATGCTGCCTGCTTACTTCTACCATAGGAACAACAGTGCAGCTTGAGCTCATTTTCAGATAATCCATTTGTAATACCATGCAGAAAACAAATGTTCATAACTCTCTAACCATAAGAGCTAGACTAAAATGTAAATGCAAAAGCTGTTCAGCAGACACGGACCTTTCCAGCAGTGTAAATGTTGATAGTGTGTATCTAAGTCATTATTAAATATTTGCCAAGGAATGCTGATATTATGGATATTTTTCACCTTTTTGGCAAAACAAATCACAATATCTTGCTGAAGGTAACATGTAGACCCATACAGTTTGTAATTAATTTGATTGTATGCATGTTGGCTTTAAAATGATACCTTAACCATTACAGTGTGATGTTCCTTTACCAAGATGTTCACAGAAATATGAGTAATATTATATTTCTCATAACTGATAATTAAACAAAACATAATATCTCATCACTTGTAACAGGTACAGACTATATGTCATTGTACAAGTTGTGTGGCTGAACGTCATCTTCAAAACAATGCCTCATGCATGTTGTCACCATACTCCCTTGCAAAATTATGGGCATAATAATGAGAAATATGGCAAATGTATAATTTTTATAATCCTACAAGACAAAACAAAATGTGATATCTGTACATGTGTACAGCATACAGACACAGTTATTTTACTGCATTGTAAGGAGTAATAATGTCTTCAAAATGAGGTATTACTTGGCACATTGTCATGCTCCCTAGCAAAGTTATTTACCAAAATATGAAAAAAATATTTCCATAACCTAAGTCTTAAACTGTGATATCTGTACATATGCACAGCATACAGACACAATTATTTTACCATGTTGTAAGGACTAATACTGTCTTCAAAATGAGGTATTACTTAGCATATTGTCCTCCTCCCTAGCAAAGTTATTTACCAAAATATGAAAAAAAATATAATCTTCATAATGTAAGTCCCAAACAAACTGTGATATGTGTACATGTGTACAGCATACAGATATAGTACTTTCACCATTTTGCAAGTACTGATACTGTCTTCAAAAAGTGGATCTTGTTCAGCATGTTGACATGTTCTCTACTAGAGTTATTCACCAAAATATGAAAAATCATCAGAACAGAAAACTGTTAAATGATATGATGTTCAGATGCAGTAATTCACAAAAATATGAATCCCCTAACCACAATGGATACCTTTAACTGTATCTTGCAAGAAATTGTGGTTAAAAAGCTTCTACATGACTCAGTGGGAACCAAAGTGTGGCATGTGCATTCATCAATGTGATAATGACTTTTAGTAATGTGAATAGTAGCTGCTGAGGGTTTTACCTGACAGGTGATAGACTATGTGTTTTATACTGTAACTGCACATACTGTAAATTAATAATGTAATAATGATTTACATGTCATTACTGGAAGGTTCTGCATCTTCAGACAAAGGTGATAATTGCTGAACATAACTTGTTGAGCAGGCATTCATTACATTTGTGGTGCAGGTGCACCCAGCTATCTTCTTTATTGTAACCTACTTATGTCCATGATATATGCTATATAAAATGCAGTCTATATATCAGTATCATCTTGGTAAGGATTTGTGAAAAACAGAGTCCACTTCATGAAGGTACTCACCAAGACTTGAGGTTAAATTAAAATCCAGAAATACTTATCTCCTTATACATCTGATGTCCTTCCATTTTACTTTTTTGTCTGCCTGTTGTAAAACCTCTGGCCTTCAGTTAGGGCTGTGGCCAGGCAGAAAGCTCACCAACCTTCTTGTATTGGTGACCTAGAGTTTAAATATTTCCTTGCTTCCTCAAGCCCTCCATCTGACTCCACATAAAAAGGCATTCAAATTAGGTGATCATCAACTTTTTTTCTGATATTCAAACTTGAAAAACATTGATTTGATTAAAGTAACCTTAAGTAGTTCTGAAATTACCTTTCAATGAACTTCAGCTTCAAAACTTCAAATGTATTATAGTAATTATTTCCTGAACATATAACAAGATGAAAATATCATGGTTAAATGAATTACATAATATGATTAAATAGAAGTATAAATATTGAAAATTGTGAAAACAAAGTTTAAGAACTCTGAGAACAAACAATAAAATACATTATAAAAGCAAATGTTGTAAATAAAAATAAAAATCAACACAGTAATGCAAAAAGCATCAAAGGACTGAAGCTACATAATGTCAAAGTCCAAATATGCAATTGTGACAAGGAAATGACTGAAAATATGAACCATCCCCAAAACAGCAAATTCAATAAAAAACAATAAAATAATCCAGTGCAAGATTGGTATCACCATAAAACACCCCAAAAATACAAGACCACTAGTCCACAGTGTTCTGCATATCCAGCTTTAGGACCATGGAACATACAGTCTCTGAAGGACAACAAAACCACCTCTAATGGAGAAGGTGGTCATCAAACAAATTTGGTTTCTCATGAAATCATGCTCTAAAAGCAATAGTAACCCAACCAAAGTAACACAGGCAATGAAATACTGAGATCAAACTGTGTTATAATATTGCAAAATAACACAGTGCAGTTGTAACAATCTGTGGTAATCTTGTAACAAGTGTAGCAAACCAACAGACATTATGCAGCACTTGGAAATAACTCTGCATATGAAGCTCAGAATCATTGCGTGACAAGCCACAGTGAAACCTTATTGAGCATCCAGCATATGAATATGCAATTAAACAAAGCACTTTGCTATTTATATAAATAAAATAATCATAATTCAGATACAGAAATAATGTTAAAAAAACTTTCCTGACTTTCATCCATAGGCATGTTTAAAACAGCAAACCAAAAAACAAATCTACAATACAAGAAATTCCATAGACAATGTAAATGCAGTGTCGGTGCTAAATTTATTTATCACAACATATCCAGTACCTGTCAAGGTACTGGGTATGTAGTGATAAATACATTTAACACCAACTCTGCATTTACTTTGGCTGTGGAATTTGATTCATCCATAGGCATTTAGATACTGCCATATTTGGGCATGTGCAGTAGTCCATTGGCTAGCTACCTCTGGACCATGATAATTTTAAACAAATGTGCCACATGGATTGATCCTTTGTCCTGTTCTCTTCTTGCTCTTTACTAATAACTTGATCCTAGAGCTCTCTCAATTCGAACTAGCCATGTTAGTAGAAGATATTCTGTTCATTAAACTCAGAATAATGCCCATGCATTCCAGAAAGTGCATTAAAAAAATTGTTCTCTCATTTGTATATACTATAGGTAGAAACCAATAACCTGACATGCAATACCCATAAAACTGTGTCTGTGTTGTACAGAACACCCCAAAGACTTTGGAGTACCCCTGTACTAAAGTCTTCACTCATTAAATTACCTCAGTTGAACAGTTACAGTTTCACAAATACCCTAGTAATTGTTTGGACTAAATCCTGTCACGTTTTACTAAATACAGTAACGAGACTGTGCACATAAACAAAAATCATAGCTCTAGGTTACACAAGGGTTTTAGATTGACTAAAATGCTGCCAAATAGTAAAGTGGTCTTTAAGATATGTTGTATTTATATATTTTTGCTTTATTTATTCTTTATGGGTGACTTAGAGGATGGATTATCACACATGATGATCATTGATAAATGTAGATCAGAACCTAGATAATAGCAAAATGAATAGGATGGCTGAACAGAGAGTAAAGTTGAAGTATGAAGATCAGTATGATAGCATTATAGACTAAAGCAATAAAAATTAGGTAATGCAAGTATATAATTTTAATAAATCACAACCACTCTTCAACTGTGTCTAGTTCTGTACTGCCAAGCCTATATTTGTTTAACTCATTTGTAAAGCAATTTGTACACAGTCATCTGTGATGTACTGCCATTACTAGCCTTTCATCTCTTGGGCTAAGGTCCCCTCTCCTTAAGCATTCATATATCAAACCTTGTTGCTGTGCTGCTTTAGCTATTTAGTGATAAGGAAGAATAAGGTGGAACTGATGAACAAAGGTAGGAGGAAAGGATGTCACTGGGATATGATTGGTAACAAACCCAGGCGGTACAACAGGGGTGGCTTATGTGTAAATGCCACTCCTCAGTCTTCTGTGAGAAAACTAGTCGATAGAACTTGTACTCTCCTATTTTCAGCTGTCCAGGTAGAAAGGCAATCTAGATAATTACTTCAATTACTTCAAAAAGGAAAAATGCAGCTGTTCCTGAGAAGGAGAGGAAACACAGCAGGAAATTATTGGAAAATATTAGGGGCTCAAATATACAGGAAAAATAGTTTGAGGGTAGGCCAAAGGTGAGAATGGTCAATAGAAAATGGTTAGATCAGCATGAGTTAAGGATGAGCTAAAAATGGATTGGTAGATATGCAGAGTTAATGCTGTTACGTTAGGCTGTGGAAAGAGAACAGTGTTGTGGCAAGAATATAAATGAAGAACATATTTATAGGGCACACCCTATAGTATTTAGGAGTGGCAAACCATTGTCAGCACAGACTGGAACAATGGTTCAATCCACCACAGGGTGAGGATTCAAGCTGCACCTGACTAAAGCAGGAAAGAACAGTGGAGTAAACTGCAGAACAGTTCCTCAGAAGCCAGTCACTAATAGTACTTGAAGTAAGGAATGACTTTCTGTAAATTTGTATTTCTGATGCAGTCAAATGAGTTCTCCAAGCCACTTCTTGTCCGAAATCGTGCAATGGAAAATGGACAGAAAGTTAGTGCTGCCTCAGTCTTAGAACATAAATAAGACCTGTGGTAGTGTTCAGAGTGCAGACGCAAATTAATCTTTATAGAATTGCAGTATATCTAACATGACCCAGTGCAGATGGTGCAATACAGATAATAAGAAAATCTTTAATCAGAAAGTAGTCGAGGCAGCTACAAGTTACTTTAAATATCACATGGGGAAGAAGTTAAACCATAGTAAATGCTAAGGTTCAATTCCCAAAATACATCTCTTATTAAACAGTAGGTAACAGCATGTAATATCTGTCTAGACTTAACTTCTATTTAATTATTATTAATTATTATATTAATCATTAAATAATTTTATGAATACAAGGAAAGGAATACAAGGGAAGTAAATAGTGTGGGAAGAAATAGCCAGGGAATTGTTATGTCTATGCTTGTATAGGCCCTAGGGCCAATAGCCTAGTACCAGCCTATGAACCTATAAGATGTATTTTGCTGGCAGAGTCCTACTGCATCTTAGAATCTGTTTCAAACTGAACAGTCTCTTAACATATAAATTAAGAAAGGCCAACAGTAAACATTTTCTTATTTTTAAGTTTGAATATGTACCTTCCCTGGTTACCTGAAATTAAAAACAAACACCACCATTATCCAATCTACTACTGCTGTTAAGAAAATATACTGAGTAACATCTGCATCTTTATCTCTCAAAGAAGACTACTGACTTTTCTTTCAAAAGGTATACTAATTATGTGTGAACATCTCATGTTATGCTACTGCTATCCTAACTAGTTTCAAACTTATTTTGTCCTTCCTTGCCTAAATTCATGCAGTTAAGACCTACTGCTGTCCTTTGAGAGCCAAAGCCATCTTTCAGAATTCCAGTAATTTAAAATATATTTTCAAAAGCAGCACCTGCAATCTGGAATCTAATATCCGAGGGTATTATAACTGAAGATCTCTCTCGCTGTCTCTGCAAATGTTTTGGAGGTCAAAGGTAAAAAGGCAAAAAGAAAAAAAAGTTGTCTCATCTTCGTCAATCTATATAAATAAAAATGTAAATGTTCATTTGTTCAAAATCTTAAATCTCCGAAAGTTCTTCACTGATTGCTTTGAAATTTTCACACAATGTTGCATTCGAATACACGCATGTTTTTATATACCTACTATTATATAGATGTCACACGTTGCATTCAAATACGTGCATGTTTTTAGATACCTACTATGGATTCTATATATTTGTATACAAATATGCAATTTTATATGTTTTTGTTATAACTTTCTTACTTCTTTTTCAGTGCAATCGATCTGCTTTAGTTCATCCAAATAATGCCTCGCAGAAGATCAAACTTAGGTCGCCGATTTCGAGCGAAGCAGTGCGACGAGTAATTGCAAATCAAACTGAGGAAGAACGGGCATCAGCGAGTGAGCGAAACAGACAAAGAATGGCTCAAATACGTGCCGAGGAAGCAGCAGAGCAACATGCAGCCAGACTTGAGGATGCACGGTTGCGAGCACAGCGATCGCGTTCTGCAGCTTCAGATCTGCTTCGTTCTCAACAGAATGAACGTGACAGGCTGAGAGTGGCTGAAAGACGTCAATGAGAAACAGCAGATCAGTGTCAAACACAACTCCGTGCTCAGCAATCATACGATTACAATCGCCTTGCATTCCGGTACAACCCAGCTGATGATTATAGTTTGAGCCGGCATGTTCTCATCGGCACTATGACTGAAGTGTGTCCTTATTGCAAGGCTCTGAAATTTAATGGAGAAACAAAAGGAATGTGTTGCGCCGCCGGAAAAATTAAACTGCCTCGACTTGGAGAACCGCCAGAGCCATTAAAAACTTTGCTTGCCGGATATACCGCAGAATCAAAGCATTTCCTATCTAACATCAGGAAATACAGCTCATGCTTCCAAATGACATTGTTCAGCACAGAAATCATAACAGCTCAATTCATGCCAACTTTCAAAGTGAAAGGACAAGAACAAAGACGTTTACAAACTTAACAATATTATTCAGTCTAACATTCAAAGTGAGGCAGTCACATACAAGTCCGTCGACACTGTTGTGGAAGCAGATGAAGCGGTTAATTATCCAACAGAATTTTTGAATTCACTCAATCTGCCAGGGATGCCACCACACGTACTGCAATTGAAAATCGGCGTGCCAATTATCATGTTGCAAAATATCAGCCAGCCAAAGCTTTGCAACGGCATGTGGCTTGCAGTAAAAAAATTAATGAGCAACGTCATAGAAGCAACAATCTTGACAGGACCTTTCAAAGGCAAAGATGTCCTCATTCCTCGCATTCCTATGATTCCAACGGATATGCCATTTCAATTTAAGAGATTGCAATTCCCAATTCGATTGGCATTTGCAATCACCATCAACAAAGCTCAGGGCCAATCTTTAGAATTGTGCAGTTTAGATCTACACACGGATTGCTTCTCACATGGACAATTATATGTTGCGTGTTCTAAAGTCGGCAAACCAGACAATCTCTATATCTGCACAGACAATGGAACAACAAAAAATATTGTTTACCCACAAGCATTGTGAAATTAAACATTTTAGAAACATGCGCTTTCTCTTTTCTTTCTTTTCCATTTTACCAGACTGAGCCACAGCAATGCGTGGCTGGGTACAGCTAGTTAATACATAAAATTACGTATCGAACTTCGCCATTCATAGTCCGCCATTCTTACAGTACCCAATAATATCCATCAGCTGAATGGGAAAAAATAGATACTACACACAAAACATTTCTTCCACTAGACCGGCACAGAGAATCATGGGAGTTGCAGTACGAAGTCTAAGAAAAAGAAAGTTACACACACACAGCTAAGAGTACTACGAGACAGAATTCAAACTACAACCCACTGGACAGTAAATACAGTCACTCCTTGTCTTTCCTCTGATTGGCTAGGCACTGCAAAGTTGGTAGACAGAAAAAAAAATATCTAAACTCTTTTCTTTCCCTGACTCCACTTGCAAGAACACTATAGTAGCAGACCCAGCAACAAAACCCAGCTAAAACAGCAACATACAAACCTGACCATTAATAATTAAAGAAGATTACTGGCATTTCATTCCATTACAACAGACTAGACTGTGATAGAACTGGAAACAGCAATTCAAAAAGTTATTATTGATTTATAAGCACATTCAAGGGGGCTACTATATCAGCTGCAACTGTGTTTAATGGAATAAAACAGCCCAATACAGATACAGTCTGTAGACAATAAGAAATTAAGTCCTAAACTGTGTCCTGCCCCCCATACATTCAGTATCGCTAAACCTTTGCATTTACATGACATCCATACACTTTTTGCCTGCTGTCCACCTCCACCTTACAATGAAAATCAGGTCATTCTCCAGAAAGTCAAATATAAACATCAGGTAACTCCACACTGAAAAGTAAGTTGAGAATGTACCTGAAAAAGTTCAAGTACTTTTTCAACTTATGTTTTAAGACTGGAGCTACAATAGGGCTGTAAAGTTAGATGCAGTTGTGGAACAGACTCAGGGGTAATGGCATACAATTACTACCGTCTCACAGTGCACTCGGATGTAAGCACAGAGGTGCTGTGAGATGATACTCGGGGTTAATGAGTTAAATGCATCCATCACTCCCACCACAGACCTCACTGCTGTCACACCACCCTTGTACAAATCCTGTACCAGTCTTACATATATCTCTGCCATTTCTGACTTCCTCATACAATACCACAACTCCCCTCTAGGCACCCTGCCATATGCTTCTCTACGTCCAGAAAGACACAAAGCAATTTCTGACCTTCTCTGTACTATTCCATCAACACTCTCAGGGCAAACATTGCATCTGTAGTGCTCTTACCTGGCATGAAAACAAACTGCTGACCACTACTCATCACCACCCTGCTTAACCTAGCTTCCACTATTCTTTCCCATAACTTCATGCTGTGACTGATTAATATTATCCCTCTGCAGTTACTACAGCTCTGCACATCAACCTTATTCTTAAAACAGTACACAGACACTTTCTCTCTACTCCACATGCAACCTTTCACTTTCCACGATATCCCTAAACAATCTGGTGAAAAACACCACTGCCATTTCCCCTAAACACCTCCATGCTACCACAGGTATGTCATGTGGACCAACAGGCTTTCCAGTATTCATTCTCTTCATAGCTATCCTTGCTTCCTCCTTGGTAAGCCGTTGCACGTCCTGATTCACCATACCCACATCATCCAACCCACTCTCTCTCATTCTCTTCATTTGTCCCTCAAAAAAAATCTGTCCATCATCTGCTCAACACACTCTCCTTGCTTGTGAGTACATTTCCCTCATTATCCTTTATCACCCTTATCTGCTGCATATCTTTCCTAGCTCAGTCCCACTGTCTAGCCAACTGGTGCAAGTCCTTTCATCCCTCCTTAGTGTCCAACCTGTCATATAAGTCTTCATATGCCTCATCCTTAGCCTTTGCCACCTCATTCTTTGCCATGCACCTCATCTCTTTATACTCCTGTCTACTTTCCTCATCTCCCCAGCAATCCCACTCCTTCATCCCCAACCTCTTTCTCTCTATATTATCCTGTACTTCCTCACTCCACCTCCAGGTGTCCTTGTACTCCTTCCTCCAGCCATGTGTCACACCAAGCATCTTTCTATTTGTCTCCCTTACTAGCTATGCTGTACTTACCCAGATATTTGATTAATTGTCACTGACACCCAGTGCCTATCTTAACTCTTCCCTGAACTCCACCTCACAATCACCATTTTCCGGTTCCCACCATCTGATCCTTGGTGCTTCCCTCACACTCCTTCTCTTTTTGATCATCAATGTCATCTTACAGAACAGTCTCTGCTGCCTAACTACACTGTCCCCTGTCACCACTTTACAGTCTGCAATCTCCTTCAAACTGGCCGTCCTACATTGGATATATTCCGCCTGTGTGCATCTCCTTCCACTCTTGTATGTCACCCTATGCTCCTCCCTCTTGTTATAGTATGTATCCAACGCAGCCATGTCCATCCTTTTTGCAAGTTCCACTACCATCTCACTGTCTGCATTCCTTTGCTTAATACCATACATACCCAACTCACTCCACCTCCAGGTGTCCTTGTACTCTTTCCTCCACCTATATGCCACACCGAGCATCTTTCTATCTGTCTTCCTTACTAGCTATGCTGTACTTACCCAGATATTCAGAAAACTTCAAAACCCAACTATTCAAACACCTGTCCACTAAATGGAAATGTACCTGCCTTCACCCAACCTAATCCAAGGGGGTTCTCGCTCTGGTTCCCAAGCTCTACTACTCTCGTAGTTATCTTCCTATGAGCCTATATAAGCTCTCAACAATTTCAGTAGTTTCTCTCTAAGCTCTCAACTCCTACAGCTACCCTCACACAGCCCAGCCTTGTAAATATTGTAAATAGCATTCTACTGTTGATGTGTGTATGTAAAGCGTATTTACATTTTCTTAAAAGGTTTGTATGTAAACTGTTTCCGCACCTAACCCATATCTGTTTTCCTCAAATGAAACTGTATGATCTCTACCTTCAAGCTTAATGAATGTGTTAACTATGCATGATACTGAATGCATTTATGAGTAAATATTCTACATAAGATCTTTAATATTAACTATCAGTTGTATCTAAATTGTATAATGCATGTTGGAGCTTTTCTCCCCAGGCCTCCACTGAAAATGGGTCAATTTGGCCCAGTGGACTTCCCTGGTAATCAAATTGCAAATAAATAATAAATAAATACCCATCTCTTCCTCATCCTCTGTTCCCTTCACTAACATGGCCACTGACATCTGCTGCAATCACCACTCTCTCACCCTTGGGTACAGTCATCACCACGTCATCCAACTGACTTCACATTTCTCTTTCTCATCCATCACACAAGCAACTTGCATAGCATATGTACTAACAACATTCATTATTACACCATCAATTTCCAGATTCATAAACAACACTTTATCAGGTACTCATGTCATCCTCCAAAAACACCTCTGGCATACTGTTCCTTCAGGATAACCTCTACCCTCTTTTCCCTCCCATACGCACCCTGATAGCACAATTGTGACATGCCTCTGATACACCTAGCTGTACTCCCCTTCCATCTGATCTCTTGCACACTTCCTCTGGCCATCATATCAGCTAGCTCTGTCCCTATACCAGTCATACTGCCAACATTAAAAGTTCTTACCTTCACTACCACACTTCTATCCTTTCCCCTCTCTTCCTGCCATATGAGTGTTAGACATCCTCCAGGGTATGTCATTCTATGCAAAGGCTGCCATGCTATTGAATGACTCAAGTGTGTTACAGCAGTATTAAGACAGTGTCACTCATTTTGTCCCATTGCCCACCATGTATGTGTGGCATCCTACAGATGTCCTGCACTAATGGGTTGAGAGGGGTGACTGGGCAGGAAGCGTGTGAATACAGCATGCCATACTGTACTGGTATAGAACAGAAATGTATATCAGGTACTACCTGTGCACATATCAGTATGAATAGGTGTATCTCCCCAGCTCATAACAACAGACATGGGATGCAAAATGTCAGTTAAATAAGCTGTATATGTTGTACACATGTGTAATCTTAATTACTGTGCATCCAACAGAGTGACATTTCTACAGCTACTGTTTGTTGCATTGCACTGACACAGGCATGGATGCTACAATAAGCATGATTATCTGTTTGAAATCGGAGAGGTGTCCAACTGTGTTATGACTGTGTGTTCATGCCTACTACAAACAGCTATATGAACACCAACATAGCTGTACAGACTCAGCAATACCTTACTTGTAAAACCTACCTCCACCAAAGTAGAGTAATCCTCTTTGCTGGACAGCAGCAATACACAAACCACATACTCGGTCCCTATATTGGCTGTACAGGGCAAATTAGGAGCAGGAACCAACCTGGCATCAAGTCAGCCTTTGTCTGATCTAGCATATAAGGTCACAGGTGGAGTACTGTAAGGCTAATTATGAGTACAAATTGGACACATCCACCAAGCCCAATCACAAGACCATCTTCACATATGTCTGCAATCTCAGAGGCAACAAACCAACCCACCCTGTAATGATGGTCAATTAGACTACATACACAGCCAACCTGCTGCAGATAGGTTTAGGGCAAACATCACCCCCTGGCTCAGCATCATTATAGGTGGATATGCACAGCACCAACACCCCTCCCCTCATCACCAGTGACTAGGTGCATATTGCCTACTGAATGGCAACAAATGTAAGTATCCATGGGACCAGATAACATCCCTGTCCGCATCCTACATTAACTCAGGCATGTGTTCCCAGCTCCATTACACACTGTAGTCACACCAAGCCTTGGCACCATCCACATCCCATCCACGTGGAAGATGGCCAAAATCATCCCTCTACACAGACATGAATGAGGGATAGAGGATTATAAAATTAACTAATCCTTATTGGGGGAATATGACACATCAGGACCAGAAGTGCAATGCAAGCAAATACAGTGCTGATAGGTTACAGGGGTATGGCGTGGTTGTGAGTGGTTGCTACTGGTATTCAATGTAGCTGTGCAGGTTCTGTACATATTGCTGCCAAATGTATGAGGTCCTGTGATGTGTCTCCCTTGTTATGTCTCCCAGGTGCAATGTCACATCAGCAAAGGTCAACTTTCTCAGCGGCTGAGACAAATATATTCATAGAAGCCATACTACAGAACCATGCCATAATGTTTGGCTAGAGCCAGCAACATCTACAGGAGAGAACCAGCCTGTGAGATGACCTTGTCTACAGGGCAAACAATGTTGGCCTGCATGCACGTACATAAGAGATGGTCCGGCATCATGCAAATGACCTCATGCACCATGCCCAGCAAAGAGCTGCTGCAGTGGCCACGGACCACACAGCCACAGTTGGGGGCTCAGCCATGCAGCCCCCACTGACACCCACCAAGGAGCTCCTCGGCAACCTTGGGGCACCCATCCCAGTACAACATCAGGATACAGACCACCCACATGCTGGAGGTGGGTGGCACCCAGACAATGGATGAGGAGTGTGCAGGTAAGGCCCCAGTGGAGATTACTAGACTAGTGTAGCAGACATAATTGTATTTGTAGAGTATCTACATGCATGTGTCAGGTCAGACTGCAGTTGTGGATGGGGTTTTCTAATGCACAGAAGTGCACATCTATGGTGAAGGACAGCAAATTGTGTAGTATTGGGGGTTGTACTGTAAATGTGCAGACATGCTCCATCCATCCTGTATCAATGCCACATGTGAGTCTGCTGACAATACTTCTCTCCCACAACTACCTAGGTCCCTCTGGTCTGCATGTGGGATGGCAGCCTGAAGCTGGTGAGTATGGAATTGTTCTGTTGTGGTTTACCAATACCCCAGGCATGTGAAGGCCATGCAATGTACCATGCACACAACTGTCACTCATAGCCATATTGCTTTATGTACATTTTCACTTGTTGTGGTGTTAAATGCATTGCATCACAGTGGTTACCACAGGGGCCTATCTGAAGAGAATGTAACATCCATGTAGCATACCTCATAAACTGTCAGTGCAAGACTTCTGGACATAGACCAACAAAATGGGAGGACAAATGGCCTAAGGTAGGGACATGTGTAAAACATTACTCTCATATAGTGGATATAAACAGTGTACACACCCCCGTTAAGATGCCAGGTGTTTGTGACATACATAGAAATTGAGACCACACTATGTCAGTCCACACCTTTTCCAACCTGTAATGTGACTTATGACATGAACAATTCACTTGTAAAACCAATCAATCGGTTGGGCATCAAATATGGAGTATACAAACCTTACAATAAGCTGGATGCATATGTGTGCACACCCTTCAAATAATATTTTATTGCAGCAGCTTGTGATTTACTGACAGCATTCAGTCTGCTTGGGTACACACCTGCTATCAAGTAAAGGCACTCTGAGTAACAGTCTGCTATCCAAGTAGTATATTCCTGACATTTGCTCAGTTGCCTGCAACAGCAACAGCCATGGCTTGCAGACAGCTTACAAAGCAGTGAATTGATCTCATATTTGAAAGGTATCAGTCAAGAGTAGGGTACAACAACATTACCACTGCATTGCATACACCATGGAACACAGTGGAGACAGTTGTCAAAGGGTGGATTGAATATGGGACAACGGTGCTATTGAAAAGAACGTAACATCCCTCCAAAATTGATGACAATGCATGTCAAAACCTGATCAGGGAGGCTGCCAGGAGACATACAGCAACACTGAGGGAATTGCAGGAATCTCTTGCAAATACTGGTGTTGTGTACTACATCTGAGAACACTTTCCCGTATTCTGCATACATCTAGCCTATCAGGTAGGGTCAGAAGATGGAAGCATTTCCCCACACCAAAAAACATCCAGGGTGGATACAATTTGCAATACAGCACATCAAGTCTCCCAAAGGCATGTGTGGAAATATGTTATGGTGTAATGAGACTATGCATCAACCTCACAGCCACAGTATTAGAAGGTATGTGTGGTGCACAAGCAACACCTCTCTTAACCTGAACACCAACATCCCCATGGTGAATCATGCTGGTGGTAGTGGCCTGCTGTGAGGATGCTGTTCCAAAGCCAGAACTGGGCCTGTAGTCACAGTGGTGGGAATTCTGAACAGTTCTAAATAACACCCACATCTGGCCCAAATCCATCAGGCATCTACAAGAAAGCTGAGGATGGGGAGGTGTGTCAGCCTTCAACATGACAAAGACCCGAAGCATACATACAAAGCTACCTAAGAATGGCTCCACCTGAACACACTCATGGTTGTGGATTGGCCCATCCAGAGCCTAGACCTACACCAGATAGAAAAACCCCAGTGTGACCTGACAAGGGCTGTGCACATGAGCTGGCCTTGCAATCTGACAGAGTTGGGTAACTTTTGCATGGAAGAGTGGCCAAATAATGCCAAGTCAAAATCTGCCATGCTGATAAACACCTTCACAAGAAGAGTGAATGCTGTAAGTCACTTACAAGGTGCTTCAACAAAGTATCATTCTAAGGGCGTGCACACTTATGCAACCACCATATTGTACATATTGCATTCATTATATTTTACACAACACATTTATTTGTTTATCAATTGGATTGCACAGGCCATATGTCACCTGAAAGGTAGGTAACATATTTGAATCCATTATTGCGGTCTCATCCTGTATATTACAAGAACATGGCATGTTAACAGAGTTGTGTACACTTATCATATCCACTGTAAGCTTAGAAGGTTGGTGGTGTAACAGGAATTGTGTGACCATACATTTACTGCTGGTTTGGAGGCCTGACACTCAAATGTATGTCATTAATCAGTGATGTCACTCCTCAGATCATCCCAGTTATGTATCATAGAAACACAGGGGTTATGAGAAACAGGGCAAACATGTGAGCCAGACATCTACACATCCTGCTAGGATCTGTACAGTTGTGAGGTATGTTCTGTAGTACTTGCCACTGTGCTATACAGGTGAACAGCAATGATGTGCACATGGGTGCAGTCTGTGCTGGGAAAGAGCCATCACCTACTAACACTAATCACATATCCCAGAGCGCTATATTGTTAGTTACATGTAGTAAAACTGGCTGCAATGTATGATGTCATGCATGTCACCATTTGGGTAATGTGTGGTCATGCATGTCACCATTTGGGTAATGTGTGGTCTGTGTAACAGATTTGTGCCAACTCACTTGTAAGAGTGAGTGTGTGTGTGTGTGTGTGTGTGTGTGTGTGTGTGTGTGTGTGTGTGTGTGTGCGTGTGTGTGTGTGTGTGTGTGTGTGTGTGTGTGTGTGTGCACACGTGTGTGTCCCAGCTCAACCTCAGTGCAGGTATTAATGTACATATGTTGTCTTACCCTCATAGGTGGCAATGGGGTTTGGGGTCCACTCCTGCTTGGAAACTAATTTCATTATCTCTGCAGACTCTGATAATGATGATAGGAATAGTGAGGTACAGATGGAGTTGTCAGGGGTTGAATCTATGCCATTGGTTGGCATCCCACTCTTGTCCACACAATCCCCGCACACAGTGACAATGCCCACACATACCCCCATCACCAGTGGCCACAGATGATGGACAGTTGGCATGTGGTGGCATTGAACAGGCTAGTGTGGTGACTATGGCAGGTGTGAATGTAGACACTGGCAATAGCCAGAGTGCAGATGAGGTCCCACACAGACGGATGGACAAAGGTGTTTGCAGGAAAACCGCTGCTCATCTAGCCACTGTCACAATTGCCACAGCAGAAGTCACACGACACATGTTTCAGGCTGTCATGGATGCACAGGCATGTAGTGAATGCTACACCAGACAAATACTCAGGATAGTAGATGCAACACTTCCTGATTTATGTGGCGACATACATGACCTTGTTGAGGGCACATGTCAAAACACTGAGGTCATGAATGGATGGTGGGATGAGACCTTGGCAATCCTTAACCATGGTACATCTGTGCTAGAGCATGTAGTGGGATCTGGGCATCAGACACTTGGATGTAGGTCAGCACCAACAACAGCTGAGAGTCTACGGGGCCATGCACCTTCACATTCCCATAGTGGCAGTGACACCAGCACTACCAAAGGGGGGGGGGTTGCTGTCCATATCACACCAGAGCAGGCCATGGGCACGTGGTCCTGTCCAGTCCCATCAGGGGCATGGATCCAGCAGACAGCAGTCACCATCAGGAAGCAGTACTGCATCTGGCCTTGGGCCTGGTGGTGCTAGTAATACCCCTGACAGGACCAGTTCCAGTGTCTGTGACCAGAGACAGTGAACTGGACACCCTGCCATGTACGGTCCATAGCTGTCCAATGTACTCCTGTGTAAGGCAGCCACATGGTGTGACTGTTTTCATACATACACACACACATCTGCATCACAAGCAGGTCACCTCCAGACACACACAGCACCTCTACATAGCCCATCTATTGGATACCCCTCCAAACACACACACATGATGTCAACCATATGACCCAGCCTAGGCCTCTGGCAAACCCACATTACACCCTGTGCATATGATGATACCTGTGCCACATCCCTGTCATCCATACCATCAATGCAGGGACATGCTAATATGGGTCTGATGCACAGGGTGAATATATGACAGTGTCGCTATGTAATACTATGTAAGGTACTCTCAACTTGCATTTGTTATGGGTACACATACAGGTGTATGTACCTTATTAGCCAGGATGCATTATTGCTGTTGGTGCCACTAACTGAATGTAGACTGACATGCTGTATTCTGTTTGTGTTCCAGGTGTCTATGTGTCTGTAGGCTGTGGCCCTGCAGACATTCCCAAGAGGGAGTATGGTAGAGTGGGAATACATTGGCCGTATAATAGGCAATGTAAAGCTTTAGATGTACATGTACCAGGTGTGTATGCATGCAACAGTGTGTGAGGGACACTGTTGTCAGACAGTGTGACCTTACATACATACCCCTTGTCACAGACAGGTAGCCTTCAGATATGTCAGCTCAGTGTTGTGTAGTACCACAGGCTCATACATACATAGCAGGTTACTGCAGTACAGTCAGCAGGTCCCTCACAAGTATAGAGTTACATTAACTGCACCAGATTCACCTGTCAAAATCTGTTGGCCCTGCCATTTCTTTCCCATACACTCAACCTTGATACAGTTGATGAGGGCATGCATGATACTGTGTATGACAGGTTTGTGGTATGTATTCCTGAGCTCACCGGGTGGAACAGGGAAACAAAATGGTATATATTTTGCCTACACACAGTAAGGACTGACACAGGGGATGTGCACACAGTAACATAAACACAGTTGGCAATACACAGATTAGTAAACCTACATTTCCACCATTATGTACTGTACTACTACATACACATGACATGCCCCACATAGATTATGTGCATAACACACTACCTCTTACAATACATAATGTTCTGAATGTCTTCATGGATGGTGAGATAACCCACCAAAAATAGACTGTGCAGTCATGTATTCCTCCTAAAAGCCTGGACAAGTGATAGTGTAACAAACATTGTATCAGCATGATGTTTCAGTCAGGGATGATGCCTGATGCTGGCATGTGTGTCACTACACTCACTGTGGCCAATTTGGCAACAATATCCCATACATGGGCATTGTTAAGGGACACAGACCACATATAGGATGCAAACATCTGGGTACTCCATAGACATCTGTATAGAGGACTGGTATGGCCTGCACAATGGTTTAACATGCTGCATGTGAGGCAAATGCCATTACCACACTATATAAAGTAATACCATTGGGAGGTGGTAAACAGGTGTATTGAGATTAGAACCCCTACCTATCTAGTTATTTATATTATAGTGTTACGGAGTTATCAGACGCACCATGTAGCTTACATGATTTCACCTTGTCCCAAGGTACTTCTAAGGTGACTGTCATCAACAGGCCTAGTAAAGTAGGGTGATGGGAAGTTTACAGGGTGGTACAGAACTCAAAATCGTATAACCCACACAGTATATGATTCTCACACAAACACACACACAGTTGCCAGTATTGAGATTAGAACTCCTACCTATCTAGCTATTTCTACTATAGTGTTAAGGAGTTATCAGACTCACCACAGAGCTTACATGATTTCACCTAGTCCCAATGTACTTCTAAGGTGACTGACATCAGCAGGCCTAGTAAAGTAGGGTGATGGGAAGTTTACAGGTTGGTACACAACTCAAAATGGTATAACCCACACAGTATATGATTCTCACATAAACAGTTGCCAGTATTGAGATTAGAACCCCTACCTATCTAGTTATTTCTACTATAGTGTTACGCAGTTATCAGATGCACCACAGAGCTTACATGATTTCACCTACTCCCAAGGTACTTCTAAGGTGAATGACATCAGCAATCCTAGTAAAGTAGGGTGATTGGAAGTTTACAGGGTGGTACACAATTCAAAATGGTATAACCCACACTGTATATGATTCCCACACAAACACACACTTGCCAGTATTGAGATTAGAATCCCTGCCTATCTAGTTATTTGTACTATAGTATTATGCAGTTATCACACATGCTACAGAGCTACCTGGGCTAACAACTGGCCAAAGGTGCTGATAACAGCACAGCTGAGGTAAACTGTTACAGGTGCCAGAGAGTCTGCCTTCAGTTTTTCCCTTAGATCTTGCTAATTCTTTCTCCCTTGTACTTCAAATAGCCTAATACTTTGCACTTCAACAGTTTTTTTAGCAGTTATTCTATCACACCTGAGAGCCATCAGCAGTAGTCATTCCTCATGAAATTTGCTCCAGTATTTAGTAGTTATGATCACCTCTCCTGGCATGATTAAAGTGCAGTTCTCTGTGCTTTTTCCCATTAACCTGGTACACTTGGGCATTCTGAGGCACTGTTGCAACTGTCTCATGTACACAGACAGCCCTCTCCTCTAAACTCCCAACACTCAGACCTGTGAGAGATACCCCTATATCACTGAATTGGATGATATGCACTCTCCAACTAAGACTAGATTAGCTGGTCAGGAGGAGAAGGGTCAACACCTGTAACACACCATATGGAACACATACCCCTCCAGAACACCCACTATCACAGCTCTGACATAAAAATAATAACCACACACCCACCTTCACAAAGGCACTCAATCGACATTTACCCAAACAGCGGAGACTACCAAGACAGACACCCACTCAACCACCACAACCCAGCACAAACTACAAGACACATATCTCACCTACACAGTGTGCCCCTCAATCTAAGCTGCAAAGGCTAACCACCTTGCCTGATACAGTAATCATATGTGACTCAATAGTGAGGCACATGGATGTCCCACTCACTAGGTTGAACATTGAGGAGGTGACAGTCAGCTGTCTATCGGGTGCTAGAATCCAACATATAACACACCCAGTCAAGTCACTCAACAACAACTATAAGTATCACTCTGTCATCATCCATGTGTATGTGAATGACCTGAGATGCACCTCCATGGACTATATGAAAACAGACATGGTGGAGCTCTCAGATTATGTGGGTCAGGCAGGTATGACAGTAGCCCTGAACAGTATACTACTGTCACCCAGAATGATACCGCAGTACAAACAACAAATGGCTGACTTCAACAATTGTCTTAAGTGTCTGGTGTCACTCTCATGGGATACAGTATCTGTCTGCTTGGGATGACATGATTGACAGACCGCATTGGGTTGCCAGAGATGGCCTGCATCTGTCACCCCTGAGTTTCCAGGTACTAGCTAAGTGTCTTGCCACACCTATAGTGCCTTTTTAGGCAATGTTCCAAATGAAATTACCACCGTAACAGCCATACATATATGCAATCTGAGGGTCAAGCTGCTCAACACTACACATCTACATCCCAAGATGCAACCACTCGAAGCACTCCTCACAGTGGAGAACATTGACATTTGTGCTGCAACAGAGACCTGGTTTACAGCAACAGAGAGCACTTCTGTACTACTAGCCTATAACTCATTCCACACCTGTCAGCCTGAAAACATGAACCACAACTCCAAAGATGGTAGTGTCTCCATATTAATAATGAATATGCACACATCCAGAGTAGTATCCCAGCATAATGCATCTGAGATACTTCAGTTACAACTGACATTGGGTAATAGTGCAATCCAGGTCATAGCCTGCTATAGGTCCCCATCCATGCCCCTAGACTCTCAGTCTACATTCTTCAACACTTTGGAATCTATCAAGGTCTAACCCAACCTCTTATAGTAGGAGAGTTCAACTACCCCTCCATCATCTGGGAAAGATATTCAAGCACCAATACACTGGCCCAATGCTTCCTGGAATTCATCAGTTCTAATCCCTGGACCAGCTCATTCTGACATCCAGTAGAGGAAGCAACTTCCTTGACCTGTGTTGATTACTAACATATGGGACCATTGCTTGACAACATTAGTCAATCACTACCTGGTCAGATCCAACATACAGTAATCACCATGGAAATCCACATCTAATACACATGCCCCCCCCCACAAAGGTAACCACCTTGAAAAGCTTTTCCAAAGCTGACTTTGGACTCATAAGAACAGAGGTAGCTAACTTCACAGCACCCATGCCAATGGAAAATACCTGCATGACTGCCGAATCATACACAAATGCACTGTACAAACATGTACATCAATGCATGGAACTAGCTATACCCAACAGAACCATGACACTCTCCTCCAAACACTGGAGGCCAATCTGGTGGTCCCCTGCCATTAATAACCTGTACAACAGAAGGAAGAATCTGTTGCAGAAAAAGGTGGCATCCCAAGAGTGGTAAGACTCCCTTATTAGCCTCAACAACAACTGATCCCTCATGAAATCATCTAAAGCCACCTATGATGGCAGAATTGCAGCAGACACTGACAACAATAACAAATCCTTTGATAGTTATATCAAGAACCTCCACGCCGATACCCAGAAGTGCTCTGAGTTACTGCACAATACTACCTCCTATACTGAGCCAACAGATATTGCCAACATTCTTGCCAACACATTCAGTGCCAGCTTTACCCATCTCTTCCCCCCTAGGGGAACAATCAGAATACCAGGAGAATGCCAGGCACCCAGGATTACTACCACCCAGGTTATACCTGCATTGCCCATGGGCAAGAATACAGCTTCCATGGGACCTCACATTACCCTGGATGTGTTCTACATGAACTACAAAGATACCTAACACCACATCTGTCTGCCCTGTTCAGTCACAGCCTCACCTCAGGCTTTGTCCCTCCCAAATGGCTCACTGCTACAGTCATCCCTCTCCATAAAGGTGTGGCAACTACAGACCCTGGGAATTATCAGTCCATTAGCCTAACATGTCTGATATGTACAGCTATGGAGCACATCATCAAGGACCTGATCGACAAACATATAGGTAATCTCCTAACTCTGGACCCCACACAGTTTGGCTTTGTGAAAGGGAGAGCATGCCTGCTCAACCTGGTTGACTTCTTTGAGTCAGTCACCAGGGCTGTGTATGACAGTAAGACACTGCATACAGCCTACATCAATCTAGCCAAGGCTCTTGATACCATTCCTTAGTCAGGAATTATGGATGAACCCACCAAACTAGGCATCATCCCCTATATCACTAGGGGGGTTGCAAATTGGCTCATAGATAGAACAGACAGTGTGCAAGTAGGGAGCTCCAAGTCAGACAGTCCTGTTACTCTTAGGTTCATAGGTTCATAGGTTCATACTAGGCTATCTGCCCAAGGGCATTTATAAGCCTAGCCCATAGTTATGTGGCTTTCGCCACCCCTTTAGTTTGAATAAAAACTATGCCTATCATTTTGCTGTGCCTCTGTCAAGCAGTGACGCTGAAGTAATCCCTGGGGTATATCTGCAATCTCCCATCCATTGGTCAAGATTCCTCTTGAACAAGACCAGAGAGGTGCTCTGCCTCACATGTACCGGGATTTTGTTCCACAGCATAGGGAGTCTCTGGGTGATGAATCTGTCCCTCCAGCACGTTCTATTTATAACCGTGTCAAGGTTTAAGTCTCCCGCCCTTGTGGTTCTGAGGGATCTAGATTTTTGAGGTGAAGCATATTCATCAAATCTGGGTTTGACATGGCCTTATATGTCAGGCACAGGTCACCTCTGAGCAAGCGGTATGAGACTGAATAGAGCTGGAGTTCTTTCAGTCGGGCAGCATAAGACATATTTTTGAGACCCTTTATCCTTTTGGTGAGGAACTTTGGGGCCTTTCAAGCTGCAGCAGGTGTCTGGTCAGATACATTCGAACGGGCATTGTACTCAATCTTAGGTCTAATAAGTGATGAGTAGGGACGATGACCTCCTTGATCTAGATGTGAATCCCTTCATGATCAGGTGGGTGATATAGAAGGTTTTCCTAACTACTTTAGCAACATGAGTGTCAAACTAAAGGCTACTGTCAACCTGGGTCCCCAGATCTCTGATGACTTTTTCTGTGCTCAGTGGATTGCCACCTATATGGTAGCTAGGTAGCCTTGTTTTTCCCAAAGGGTATGACTATGCATTTTTGGCTTAACTTCAGGCCATGGCTCTGGCACCAGTTATCCATTTCTGTGAGGCCCTTCTGGAGGATATCTGTGTCAGATGTGTTTTCGACTATGGCCCAGTTTGCAGTCATCTGCAAACTTTGTCAGCCATAACCCTCCTGTGTTTGCTTGTACTTCAGAAAAGTAGATGCCGAACAAGAGTGGACCCAGGACTGAGTCCTGTGGGACACCACTTGTGACAGGCTTTGAGTCTGACATGGCTCCAGCAACTCTGACCCTGTGGGTTCTGTCACTTAGCCAGTTTGCAACCCATCTTGTGATGTATGGGTTTACATTCAAGCTGATGAGTTTTTCGATGATACCTGAGTGGGGTATTGTGTCGAAGGCCTTTGCCAGGTCGAGGTAGGCTGTATGGACTGCCTTTCCTCATCAATGGCCTTGGTGACTGTCTCAAAAGTCAACCAAGTTTAAGAGGCAGGATCTGCCTTTGACAAAGCCAAACTGAGTTGGATCCAAAGTCTGCAAGTTCCTATGTCTTTATTTATGAGTTCCATTATGATCCTCTCCATGGCTTTGCAGATAAGGCTTGTCAAGCTAATGGGCGGTAATTTCCAGGGTCTGTGGAGGCACCGCCTTATGAAGTGGGACCACAGTCGCGGCGCCACTCCTTGGGTGTATCCTGAGGTGAGGCTAAGATTAAACAGCTGTCCTAACTGTGGGTTTAATTCCTCATTGAGTTCATGAAGCACACAGCCGGGGACACCATCCGGTCCCATGGATGCTGTGCTTTTTTCCTTAGTGTGGGCAGCTCTCACCTCGGTGTTGGTGATGTTTGGGGGCTACAATCCTCTGGAATAGATATCTCTCCTTTTGGGGAGGGGAGAAGTTTGCACTGAACCTGTCAGCCAGTATGTTGGCAATGTGTGTAGGTTCAGTAATTTTCACATAATTTTGAACTAATTCTGAGCATATCTGGGAGTTTCCTCCTAGGTTTCTAACATAGCTAAAGAAGGCCTTATGATTCTCTTTAGAGTCCTTGGCGATTTTTCTCTCAAAATTTGCCTTGGATGATTTTATGAGAGCTCTTAGTTTTTACTTATAATGATCAAAGGTGTCTTACCTTTCAAGGATTTTGCTCTATCTTGTAGTAGCTTCCTCCTTTTGTTGTAGAGCTTGTTTATGGCTGGGGTCCACCAGACTGGACGCTTGCCTTTGGTACAGAGAGTCTTAGTTTTGTTTGGGATTGCCTGATCCATGCAGTCCTGTAGGTGCTGGTAGAAGGCATTTGTAAGTGATTCAGCGGTTTGAGTAATGTTTACCACTGGCTCAGGGGCCTTAAAGGAGACCACACTAGTTTTTAGAAGTGTGAAATCGCTTTTGAGAAGTTTTTCACTGTGGTCTTTTTGTTTCAGGTGGGGCGGGATGAGGACCTCCAGCGAGATTAGTTTATGATCTGATCTCACCAGTGAGGGGTATACTTCGTGTTGAACATTTTGATCCCATGTTCGTGATGATGAGATCAAGTATGTTTTCTCCTCTTGTGGGATGGTGACTAGTTGTTCCATGGCATTTGAGTTTATGAACTCCAGGAATCTTTGGGTTAGAGTGTTCGGGCTTGAGTAGTGTTCCCAGTCTATATTAGGGTAGTTAAAGTCACCTAGTATGATGGTGTTTGGAGATACATTTATCCCTCCAATGTTTTCAGGAAGGCCATGTGAGGTTCCTGAGTTTGAGAGGGTGGCCTGTAACATGCTACAAATTGCAGAGCAGTCTTGCCTATGGTTAATTGCACCTGGATGGTCTCCGATGCATCATGCGTTGCCACCAACCTTGAGGTGTGGGTGTCCTTTATGAATATGGACACCCCTCCTTTCTTGGTGTTGTCCGGATTTTGGGGCGGAACGCATGATATGAGGTGAAACCTGTTAGTGCTGGGGTGCTCTCAGGAGCCTTGAACCAGGTTTCTGTCACAGCACAGACATCGATGTTCTCCATATTGAGAAGGGCCTCGGTAGTGCATCTTGAGATTGAGACTTCTGGCATTGAGCAGCATTACCCTTAGTTTTTTCCTTTTGGTGTTCTAGGGTGGTAGGTTTAGAATTTGAGCCTTGCCTAAAAAGGCACTATGGGGTGGCAAGAGCCTTTGCCAATATCCGAAGCCCAGGGTGACAGGTGCAAGCCGCCCTCTGGCAGCGTGGCTTGTCCAGCATGTCATCCCAGGCAGACAGACATTGGATCCCTTTGAATGACACCAGAATTTAAGCCAATTATTAAAGCTGATCATCTTATCACTGTATTGTGGCATCATTCTAGGTGAAGGTAAGATACTGCTCAAGGTCAGGGTCATACCTGCCTGGGCTACATAATCAGAGAGCTCCTCGATGTCCCTTTTCATGTAGTCCAAGGAGGTACGCCTCAGGTCGTTGACACCAGCGTGGACAATGACTGAGTCGCATTTGTACCTGCTGTTGAGAGACCTGAGTGCTTGCGTTATGTGGCGGATTCTAGCGCCTGACAGGCAGCTTACTGTGACCTTCTTTACTCAGTCTGGTGAGCGGACGCCAGTGTGTCTGACTATGGAATCACCAATGACAAGTGTGTCTGGCATTTTGTTTGGCCTTAAGGGCTGTGACTGTTTGACACTCTGACTGTGTGGTCTATGTGTTGCATGTGTTGGGTCGTGAGGTGGTAGTTGTTTGGGTGTCTGCTTTGGTGGCCTCTGCTGTTTTGGTAAATTTTGATCAGAGCCTCAGTATGTCTTTGTGTGAGTATGTGTATGATTTGAAGTTGTGATGGTACCATGTGTGACTGGGTATGTATTGTGTGTGGTTACCTTCTCCTCCTGTCTGGTCTTGCCAGTCCTATGTTGAGAGAGCTCAGCCTCCAGTTTGGCCGTATAGTTGCATCTCTCATGTATTTGTGTTTTGTGGGAGAAGGAGAGGATTGTCTGTACATGAGGCAGTTGTAACATTGCCTCAATATTCCCAGGTTCACCAGTTGAGCTGGAGAGGACACTAGCAACTGATCCCTCGACATACTAGAAGTAGTAGATAAAGAGACTTTCAAAGGACTCGGGAAGTGGGTTTTAGGCTGGTGGGGTACTATCTATAATAAGAGTGCTTTATCAAGGTGCAAGTACTGTAGGAGTAAGTGCTAGGCTTTACAGATAGAGAATAGTCTACTTGGGAATCAAGTAGAGATGAACTTTCAGTTATAGGATATGCTGGTTAGATCAGCAGTACAGCTCGAGGAAGGTAGTTTTAAGGGAAAATTGGAAGAGTGGAATTTAGATGGCCCAAATAGTTTAACCTTGTTTAACCGCCGCTGCTCTTGTGTGCAACAGTGGTAACCCTTAAATCAGCTTTTAGCGTGTTTTATAGCAGGGGCTGAAGGGAGCTAGGAATTGGCCCAAAACGACCAATGGACTACTAGTTTCTGGCTGAAACTTCACCAAATCAGACAAAAGGTCGCTCAGTGCTTCCCACTCCCACTGGTAAGCAAAGAAACTTCCCTCCTTCCTAATAAGGCAATGGATCAGTAACAGGAACTAAAAACAAAGCCCAGGGATCAGCAACTCTGAAACTGGACTACTCTAGTTCAGTAAGGCGGGAAAACAAGAGATTTTTTGTTTTATTACAGAGACAAGGAAAAACAGACAGTAATTGTAAATCGGCTAGCGCACTTTAGTGTGTAGCCTACAGAAACAATTTGCAACAATTAGTAACTTAAAGTGCAATAAACAGTGTAAAATGCAGAAATCACTTAAAGTAGCAATAAAACAGGCATCTACTTCTCAGGAGGCCAGGCCAACACAAAGGAACTCTGGCTGGCCAAATTCACAGATAACTACAAGCTGGAAGCCATCATTAACTCCACAAGTGATGCAGACATCCTACAGAAATGCCTCACTGACACCACTGACTGGTGTGGAAACCATGGCCTGAAGCTCAACACCACAAAATGCATCCTCAGTCCCTTTTGTAAAATCTCATTTCCCACTAAGTACCACATCGATGGGAGCCCACTGAACAACCTCTCCTTTAACCACCACATTGCCACTGTGTCAGGAAATCCTTCTATGTGGCACATCTCATTACCAAGGGTTTTGCATCCAGGAAGAAAGAGGTCATTGTCTCTGTGTACTCTTCCCTCATTAGACCAATCATCAAGTATAATGGCCCATTTGGCATGTATCTCACTAGACACCGGCAACAACTGGGGATGCCATGGATGTACCTCACAATGAGGATCCTAGGCATTAAACAGATGTCCAATGCAGACAGACTCCAAAGGCTCCAGCTATTCTCTGTCTCATATCACCTACTTAGAGGTGATCTCTGCTTGACTTGCAAAGCCATGTCTGACCCAGCTCTTTTACAAATGTTACATCTAAAGACATCCCAATCACTCTGCACCACACCCTGTAGGGACCTCAACCTCATTACCACAATCAACACAACATGCTGAAGGGACAGGTTCCTCACTCAGAGACTGCACATGCCGTGGAATAAACTTACCATACATGTCAAGCAAAGCACCTAGATGACCCTGTTGCAGAGAGATCTTGATGAGCGGATAGGTAATAGAAAGTTCACCCCAGGGATCACTCCAGTGGCTCTACTTGATGGGGGTACTGGGAACTAATGTTGAGTGGCACAATGGCAGGGCACTTCTATGGGCTAGGCTTGTAACAGCTCCAGGGCCATTAGCCTAGTACACACCTATGAACCTATAAGGGAGGTGTCATCGGCATGACTAATAAAGTAGGCCAGTGGGTGGGTAACTTATCAAAATACTTCCTCCTACAAACATACACACACATTTGCCAGACCTGAGAGTAGAACCCCTGCCTATATTGTTATTTTATAGTGTTACACAGTTATCACATGTGCTACAGAGCTTACTGGACTGACAACTGGCCAAAGGTACTGATAAGGGGAATGACATCAGCAGGAGTGATAAAGTATGCCAGTGGGTGGGAAACTTATCAAAATACTTATTCCTACAAACATACACACGTTTGCACACACTTATACACCCACACACACATTTGCCAGATCTGAGAGTAGAATCCCTGCTATCTAGTTATTTGTACTATAGTGTTATACAGTTATCACACCCACTACAGAGCTTACTGGGATAACAGCTGGCCAAAGGTGCTGTTAAGGGGAATGACATCAGCAGGAGTGATAAAGTAGGGCAGTGAGTGGGAAACTTATCAAAATACTTCTTCTTACAATCATACACACACACGCACACACACACACACACACACACACACACACACACACACACACACACACACAGACACACACACACACACACACACACACACACTAATTTGCCAGATCTGAGATTAAAACCCCTGTCTAGCTAGTGATTTGTACTATGGTGTTACACAGTTATCACAAATGCTGTGAAGCGTACTGGGCTTATAACTGGCCAAAGGTGCCAATAATGGGAATGACATCAGCAGGACTGATGAAGTAGGACACTGGAAAGTGTTGTGGGTGGGAATGGCCTAAAACTGCTTCACCTACAAACAATCAAACACACACACCCTCACTCTCACATGCACAGCTGTCACACATGCACACACACACACACACACACACACACACACACACACACACACACACTTGCCAGTATTGTGATTTGAAGTCCTACCTATCTAATTATTTGTACTATAGTATTACACAGTTATCACATGTGCTATAGAGCTTACAGGGGTGATTGGTCTCCAATGGTACTTCTAAGATGAATGAAGGCAGCAGATCTTGTGAAGTAGAACAATGTGAAATGTACTGAGTGGGAAGTGTCTCCTAATACTTAGACCTACAGACACACACAAATACACACAGACAGTTGATGTGATATTATAAACCCAACCTCAGTACTGTTACACAATGGAGCTAACCTTTTATGCTGGCACATGCAACTGTTTGCAACTGGTATGCCACTGTCCACAGCAGGACATCACTGTATGCCATTCAGGTTATCCGTGCGTGTGGCCCACTCTGTCAGTGTCCCCCCTGTGTCTCTCTCTGAATCACTGTCTGTCTCTCAGTTCCCCACATCTATGTATGTGTATGCTTGATATATGTTGTTATCTATTGCTCATATATATGTGTGTGTATCTCACGCAACAGAAGCAGATATATCACATATGGGCCACCTACAGCTAGCTGAGGGTAATCCTGTCTGGTGTGTGTGTGTGTGTGTGTGTGTGTGTGTGTGTGTGTGTGTGTGTGTGTGTGTGTGTGTGTGTGTGGGGACAGTTGAGGTGTACATAGCTGTCTGTATGCACAGACATATATACACAATACAGTCATATATTTCGATGTGGGTTCCAACATGTCCTGTGATTCTCTAAGTGTAGAAGCATGCCTAGTGTGACCTTCTACAGAGTGTGACTCCATTCCAGAGATAGGTGTACTCCAGTTCAGGGTTTTGTGTGCTACAGCCATACCTCTCAGGAGTACACAGGACTTTTCTCAGGGTACTTGTTTTGTTTAGCAGACATTTTCTGACATATCTGTAGTCTGAAACTGCAATGTATTGTGTCATTACCTAGTGCCAGACATCCTCAGATCATCACAGTGCTTTACCAGAGGAATACTAGTTGTATTATGCATAGACCAATATTATGAGGTCAGCTATGTACATTCTTGCACAACAAGACCATTTTTGAGGTGTGGCTACAGCCAGTGTAGTAATGACACACGGTTGTGTAAACAGTCCAGAAACCCAGTGATATACTGGCTGGAGATCTCCTGCTTGTGTGGTATCTTTCTAACCTGAGATGTCATATCTTTGTGTGGGCATACCTCTCACCTGTACATTTTTTGGCAGGTTGTCCAGGTGTTTGGCTAGAGGTTTCTTCCTTTCTACATAAACTTGTTTTTTTATGGCAAGTTAGTTACATATAATTGAAGACTGATGTTACAAAATAATGCAGACATTACTGTTTCAGAATACATAACCTTCAGACAATTCCCGCTACTGCAAACCCCTCACCCCACCAACTTTCTCAGTATGTAAGGGTGATATTTACAACACATGCTTATCATTGTGCCGTTGTTCCACTTTTATTTCTACCCTTGTCCAGACATCTTGCTGTCAGAGGTTGGGAGTTTTGGGTGTGAGTACAGAGTGCATTCAGCTATGCAGGTATGCCCATTATATGTAAAAGCAAACATAAGACAAAAGGATTTTTGAGAATAACCACTGGCAACAGTACCACAAAACACTTATATTCACAAAAGCCTTGGCACCTCTGCTACACATCCTTCAAGATGTCAGTAATATGTGTAGTATATTCCGGATAGCACTGCAACTTCCAGGTATGTCAGTGGCAGAGCATTGGGTGTCACTAGCATGCATAACAGGTGGCACTGCAGTTATCTGCACATGGCACTGTCAGATGCAGCACTGTACCTAGGGCACTACAAGATGACTGCCAGGAGAATGTGCTGGCCAGATCCAGACAGTATTAACCACACATACAAGTAGCTCATTGACCCCTGCATATTGTGGATGGGCAACGTGTTTTCATGTGTATTGGTACAGCCCTGCCAATGTGTGCTATGCTGCTATTTCCCTGAAAACATACGTTACTGCATTTGTGTGGGTATATGGGGAGGCACACCTGTCAACTGTACACATTTGCACAGACTGTGCTTTTATTTGCTTTACATTTTGGTTCCATTTACCATATTATTGTTTCCTGTCTTGGGGACTAGAGGCATATCAGTAAAGAGCCCAGGTCAGATTGTACTGGCATACATTTGAGTTTCAGACTTCTTACCCTTCATAGCCTTACTGCAACTGCGGGTCCTGCTGTGCTATCACTGTGTGAGTCTGTAGGGGGTTAATTCAACATTTTCGCCATTTGTGTGTCTTTACCAGTCTTTTCTCTGTGGCTTTCTACAGCTGACTTGCTGTGTGGGTGTAAGGGGTGGTTATGGGACCCCCACCCTGACATCCATGCCTGTGACCTATGACCACCAGTTAGTTGTCCCCACACATATACTGCAATGGGATTTGCCACCTTGGGTACTACTGCATGGTGTGTGGAGGCCAGTTTTGGCCAGACATTTCCTGGTATTTCACATAGCCGTCAGGTGTGTGCTGCTATTCCAGTAGGCTACCCCATTCCCTTGCATGCATGCAGCATTACCATAAATATGCTAGCAAAACATACTACTCCATTCATTTATTGTTAAGAAGACTGGCTTACCTTGTGCCTGCAGCAGCTGTGAGGATGGTGCTTGAGGGCTGCCTATGTTGGATGCACACAGTACTCTGCCTATACATGGTAAGTTACAGGTAGTGTGATATGTGTGTCATCCATTTTACTGTGTCTGTGAGTGAGAGAGAGGTGTCAGTCCCTGGGGTCCCTACAGTGTTAGTGTATGTGCTATGCATTGCCTCTTTGCCAAGATCAGGGCATACTGGGCACACCTCCATCTGCCTACAGCAGCAGGCTCAGGGCACTCCTCCTGTGAGTCCCTCTGTACCTGTGGGGACCTTGGCAATGGTGGTGGTCTGTGGCCCTTCTCCGTGCTGTTTCTGATGCAGCTGTTTCCACAGGATCATATTGTGTAGCATGGCACATAATATGAACATGTGTGCACATGTGACTGGAGAGTACTGCAAGGCTCCACCAGATATGTCAAGGCAGTAGAGCCATGACTTCAGCATCCCAAACACATCCTCTATAACAGGGGTGTCCAACCTTTTGGCTTGCTGGGGCCGCATTGAGTGAACAGAAATGGTCTTGGGGCCGCATATAAAATATATCATATAGTTAACTCTTTTGTTGCTCCGGAAGACCACAGTTGACCTCCTGGCTGTACTGTAGGTGCATTTGAACAATGAATAAATGTAATAAATGCCTAATATTTGCCTTAAAATTCTAATTATCATTCTAATTCTAATTCTCTAATCTAACAGTTAACTCTAACATCTTAGTTAATATATCTATCTATATATATATATATATATATATATATATATATGGGTCACCTTTAAAATCCTGAAAGCTCAAAATCCTGAATCTCAAAATCCCGAACACAAAATCCTGAAAGCTCAAAATCCTGAAAACACAAAATCCTGAAACTCAAAATCCTGAAAACACAAAATAGACATACTGACGTCATTGTGGCTTTGCTATTGTTAGCCCTGTGGTGTTAGGTCATGCGTTGGTTCAGGTAAGTGTCTTGATTGGTTTTATGTTAGGGTTAGGGGGTTTAAGTGAGTTAGGGTTAGAGGCAGTTAGGCATGTATGCAATAGTGACAAATATTAGGGTTAGGGGCGGTTTAAGTGAGTTAGGGTTAGGCTGGTCAGGTGAGTGTGCAATAGTGACGGACCTTAGGGTTAGGGTTAGGGTCAGGGTCAGTTGGTAGATATTAGTGTCTTTATAGTGACATATTAGCATTATTTGTGTTTTCGGGATTTTGAGTTTCAGGATTTTGTGTTTTCAGGTTTTGAGCTTTCAGGATTTTGTGTTCAGGATTTTGAGATTCAGGATTTTGAGCTTTCAGGATTTTAAAGGTGATCCATATATATATATATATATATATATATATATATATATATATATATATATATATATATATATTTACAATAAACAGATATTCACTACAACACTAGCATTTCTCACTGGGAAAACCATTCCAGCAGTCCAACTATGTAAAATGTCAATATCAGCAGTCCTACAATACTATAATCCACAAAAATAACCCAACAAATTTGCAATAAAGTAAAGAATTCACATTACTGACTTAATAAAACAATTCTGAATAAGCTACAAGAGGGTCTCACCCAAACAAATAACTGGTGCCAGAAATATGGCCTCAAGCTAAATGCCAAAAAATGCATCATCATCCCCTTTGAGGAGAGTGATGTCCCCACAAATTATCACATTAATAACAATGTTGTAAGCACGCAATAAGTTATATGGTACTTGGGCACCCAGGTTGATAGAAACCTGACTTTTGACCACCACGTTGTCTCCGTTGTAAGGAAAACTTTTTACATGGCCCACTTCATTAGTAAGGGTATCTCATCCAGGGACAAGCAGGTCATAACATCCCTGTATTCTTCCCTTACAAGAGCCATTATTGAGTGTAATGCCCTTTGGCATGTGCCTCAGCAAAACACCCTGCCAAAAGAAAGACTACAACCATTTTTGACAAAAAAGGTCAAAGGACTAAGTTCACTTACTTATCCAAGCAGACCAAAAAGCTTTTTGCTTTCCTCTGTCTCTCACTGGCCCCTATAAATTTCATCATTGGCTTGCTTTCCAGGCTAAGAAAGATCCTGCCTTAAGAGACGCCCTCTACCTCAGAAATACTGGTTATACTTAAAACGCTCACTACAAAGACCACAGCCTTCACTGCAACATAAACAAGCCACTTTTTATGGACAGGTTCTTGACAAAAAAACCTTCAACTTCTGTAAAAAGCTCCTCTCATTATCAAACAATATAGTTCAGCAACACGATGGCTTAGCCATAAATGTAGTCCTTGGGTAAGTAGCATAGCCTTCATCAAACCAGATGGAAAATCCACATACTAACCTTTCCCAGCTGGATGGCTAAGATCTAATATTGGTTACTCAGGTCTAGTTACCCATGAAGAGGGGCATGTTTAACTAGGAATTCCATTTGCAAAGGTATATTCAGTATACACACACACACACACACACACACACACACACACACACACACACACACACACACACACACACACACACACACACACACACACACACACACACACACAAGCCCCTACTTTTAAAATAGGCAACCTCAGTAATCACATGACACCAACTCACTGAATGAAATTGTCTGGAAGTCAAAATATCTGAAAAAAAAATCATAATAGAGATGGATTCATCCATGTAATTTCCAACCACCAAAAGGACCATCAATAAATCAACAAACAACTGCTCAGCAAAAAGTAAATCAATAAGAAAACCATAAACTATAATGCTACATACTGGTGTAAACATATAACTTGTGTCAATCCCCAGGTTAATCCATACCAAAAGATTGTTTCAGAGCTTCAGCTATGTACAAACAGCTTTCAACTAAAAACTTAACTCATTGATATTTGCCTTGCTGTAATTATAACTGTAAAAAGAAATGTTTTTAAGTTTATTCTGTACCTCAATGATTCTCACTGTTACGAGATGTAATTTCTGCCATATTGTATGAGTACTACATCCTTAATTTGCTGTCTCTCTCTCTCATGTATTGTATTATATTGTTTTGTGTTATTTTTGGAGCTTTTCTCCCTGGGCCTCCACTGAAAATGGACCTGTGTCCAGTCAGACTTTCCCGGTAAACAAATGTAAAATAAAATAAAATAAATAAAAATAAACTTCCCTCCAATCTAAAGCCATTTGACATTCAGACATTTTAATTTGTGCAGAAGTTACTCACAGACTGACAGTTTACTGAGCTGTAATGCTGACCTTCGCTTTTGAAAAAAACAAATTCCCAGACTTTGTCAATAGTTCAAAGTCTCGAGAGGATTATTTATTTACTATATATTTATTTATTTTTGGAAAACATCCTTAAAACTGTTAAACTGATTACACACCCAGAAACACAGAAAAGTTATTGTGATTATGTAAACCACAGACTGCTGCAAGAAATCAAAGTCACATTAGCACTCTATGCTTATGTCCGAACAGATGAATCATACCTGTCAATTCCAAAAGAAGTAAAGTAGCTTAATAAGAAGGTTATTTGCAAGGTTATATGGCAGTTTATAGTGGAAATTAGCAGAGATATTAAAAAGGCTCTGTTTTTCATAATTATGCCGAAAAGTCTTTCAAGGTAAATACAACCTTCTGATTTAGTATGGAACCATACCTCTCAACCTTAGAGCAAGAAATCTGGACAAAGCGAAAAATAAAAGTGGGACACAGGGCCAAAACTAGATATGCATCACAGACACCATTGAAACAACTGTAGCTGCAAACATTACATCACTTATAATCTTTCTATCCCATTATTGTCAGTTAAACATTATATGGCTCATTCAGTCCTGCCTTCTTTTGCATCAAAGAAAACCATACTTTGAAATGACAAATGCATTAAAAATAATAAATAAAACACATTGCATCAACATCCTGCAACTTCCTACCTGCAAGCAACCACAGAGCTTTCACTGAAACTAGGGCTGCTTGTTTCCCCAGAATGACAGCTCTCCCTAATTAAGTCTAATGGTATACAATCTACCAGTATCTGGACTACCTGAAAGAAATTAAATTATGGCCTGTAAACTGAAAGTACACTTTGTTTAATTAAACTATATTTCTAAGCCCACTTACTATATTTTTTCAGTAATATCCCAATATCCATTTCCAGGTCACTTTACAAGACATTGGCAGTGGTAAACTTGGCATCCTTCAGAACCCCACAGGCCCACGCTAATACATTGTCCATTAAATGTAAATATCCATCCACTGTAAATGGCAAGAAGCTATGTCTTAAAAAAATCTACTTCTGGCATGCGTACCCAAGTATTAGGTTTTGAAACAAAGAAACATATTCTCCACAGTCCGTAAGTCTCTGTCTTTAATAATCGTCTACTGTTGCAGCACTCCCAACACATAAGCACACACATACACACTAAAATCCCCAACATTTAAAAAATGACATTGTGCCAACTTGATTTGCCAGTATTAATGATCCACCAAAGCTATGCTTACTGTTGTTCAATCTACCACTGCTTAGAACCCACCAATGAAAAAATAGTGTGTGTGTGTCTTTCGGCTTTTCCCGATTAGGGGTCGCCACAGCGGAACTCCAGTCCACTAATGATTGGCAGTAGAGTTTTATGTGCTGGCTTGCCGGGCCTAACGCACAAACTTCAACGAAGGAACGCCCATTCACGCATGTCGTCACACAGTAGACGCTCTAACTGAGAATCGAACGGGCAACGTCTAACTGTGAGGCGATTAATGCTACAAGAGCACCACCACCGCAGTACCAATGAAAAAACAGTACTAGGTGCTTTTTTGTTTGTCTGAAAAAACAATACAATTTTATATACTACAGACCCACATAGTCAGTCCACTACTGACCCATTAACCCTAGGCTGCTGTCTCATTCTTACTCCCTGGAACTGCATTACCTTGGATGACTACTTTTATTTCCTAAGCAAAAGACACAAATTGGAAGATATCCAGACATTCTTTGAAAATCCATACAGTTAAGAGGTATGAGTTCATGTTCAATACAACACTCTCCCTATCAGGAAAGCCACAATTTAATGAAAGTGTACTCTTAATGTATGATGTATTTGTGAGCTAACTTGCTTGTGTTCAGTAGGTAGACTGATCACTGTTAGCTTCTTTGTGCATGCATCTCTCTCTGTCATGCACACATATACACACATACACACACACACACACACTCTTCTTCTACTTTCACGCACACAATTCTGCTTTCATGCATGCACTCACTCACTCCGTACTTATCTATCAACACAGGTAATTGCTGTCTCTTTCAAAGGCAACAGCGGCAAATCCATATGAGTCCCTTTTCAGCGAGAACACACACAGAGGCATACACACACACACACACACACACACACACACACTGACTGTTCGGTGCAAAATAATGGTGTAAACACACGGACCCTTTTTTGGCTCAAAAACAAAACTAGAAGGGTGCTTTGGTGCATGCACACAACGACATTAGCATTACAGGTCACAGGAGTGAAAAACACAAAACAAAAAACAGTGTTTTGGGGCATGCGTACATCGATGTTGCAGTTAGAGGTTGAGGGCCGCATGGAAGAGCTCTGAGGGCCGCATGTGGCCCGCGGGCCGCAGGTTGGACACGTAGGCTCTATAATGATCCTGGTTTGTGTGTGTGCCTCATTATGGTGTTCTTGAGTGGGTGTGTGTGCATTTCTGATGGACGTCATCATCCATGGCTCCAGTGCATAGCCAGCATCCCCCACCAGATGGCCATATGGGACATCCCCACTGACAAATGCCTGGTACAGCTGAGATGAATGCCAGATGTGGGAGTCGTGATAGCTTCCAGGGCTGCCAGTACACACATTCATGATAATATTGCACACGACCTGGCAGTTGATGGAGGGGAAGCCCTTGTGGTTTATGTAGACCCTACTCTGTTCACCTGGTGGTGCTTTGATGTGGCTGTGCGTGCAGTCTATGGCACCCAGTACCTCCGGGTATTCTGCTACATGGCAGAAGAGACGCATATTGCTGGTCCTCTCCTCACAGGTGATGGGGACGTAAATGTGCTCACCGGCATGTGCTAGCATGGCATCCAGGAACTGGTGGAGTATCCTAGATGCAGATGCCTGTGAGACCCCCATGATGTCCCTAGTAGGCCTTTGGAAAGTACCTGTAGCTAGAATTCTTAAGGCTACACATACCTTGGTATCCACTGGGATGGGTTCCCCTCTGTTGGTTCTAGCTCTGAGTTGAGGCTGGCACATCTTGGTTATTTGCTGCAGTATGTCTCTGTCCACACTGTAGCACTCTACTATCTGCAGATCATGTAGCCCCTGGTAGGTTACCTTGGGTCTGAACACTCTTCTCCTCCTTGGTCTGTGGCAGTTGTCAGCATTATCCTCCTCTCTGCCATCAGCCTCTAACACATACTGATGGATCAAAGCAATGGCAGCCCCTAACATTTTTCCAGTTAAAATTCCTCCGCATGTATACACCAATGGTGCAGAGTTTGTGGGAAAAAACAGACTGTAAGGTGTTTCCATACTTTATACTGTAGTGTTACAGATGCTGCCTGTATGAATGGCTGACTATGATACATTCCTGCAGCCACCTATATTACTCATGGCTTTGATTTGGCCACTGTGAGTGTTAGAGGCATTAGTGGTGATTTGTGCATGATTGCCTTTATTCTGCTTTTGCCCTTTTTTTAATTATTTTTTACTTACATCTCCTCGCATTTCCGCTATGCAGCCACCTGCCAGCTGTATTATTGTGTGCTTTGCATGGCCCATTATGAGTTGCAAGAGTCCCATTTTAATGATTTCTACTTAATTTCTCCTTTATTGTGCTGTTTCCCTTTATTTCTTTTTTTAACATCTCCTCCCATTTTCAGCTATGCAGCAACCTGCCAGCTGTATTATTGAGTGCTTTCAATGGCCCATTGTGAGTTGCAGAATTCCATATTGCTAATTTGTACTGCACTTTCCTCGTTCTGCTATATCCTTTTATTTTTCCTATATCCTTCCTGTTTAAGCCCCACCACAACATGCAGACCCATTTAGCTAGTGTAAACAGCAAGAAATGGCTCTCATCTGGGTGCAAACATGCTCCTCAGTTCATGGAATAAGACTACACAGCCTTAGAAACACCCCCTCACTTAGCTGTGCTCAGCTAAGCACAAACCCAGGCAATGGAGCTCCAATGTGCTTACAGCAAGCATGACACACCTCGTTTTCATGTTAGTTGTTCCTCCTGCCAACACTATGGTGTTGCAGCACCTAAATGGTTAGGTGCAGTGTGACACTTAGAAGAATTTTGTGATTCAGTACAAGTCCTCTCATTAACATAACCCACTGCCTTAATCTGTAGTTACTGCACTACACAAGAGCCTTCCCCCTTAGCAACCACTGTTCCCTGCCATTTTTTTGATTCTGCTTGCCATTGAGTATAATGCCAAAATGCAGGTTTCCCTTAAAATGGACTTTTCAACTGTTTTTTTTTTATTTTCACCATGATCCCATTTGCTCGGCGCTTCCCTATGCTTAAACGGCTGAGATCAGCAAAAAAAAATCAACTTTTATTTAAAAAAAAATAAACACTTTAACATGCCAATGGCCATATATTTGGTCATTGGCATGCCTCCAGATTAGGGTACATGCTTTTATTGGAGCTGTCATGGCTCCATTTTCATTTTTGCAGAAATGTATTCATCTAGTAACCGAATACATTTCTGCAGCTTACACTGTTCCTGCATGGTTACCTACCTGCTTCCTGGATCGCTATTTTTCCTCATTTGCATGGTCTTCACCAGCAAATGAGGTAATTAGCATCCTGTACAGGCTTCCATGCAGGAACAGTGTTGGCTCGCTTGTGCACGTCAAAATGACATTCCTGGATCGCTCGGCGGCCATATTCCATGCAGGAGTGGCTACACTGCTCTTGCATGGAGATTTTACATTCATGAATCTGGCCAATGCTGTGCACAGAAGGTACACTTTCCAAGAACCAAACTGCAGAATCAAGCATTGTAAAGTAGCAATGCTAACTGAGGTGCATCTGTGCTGCACATGTGAAATCAGTAACAATGTTTTGGGGGTTCCTGCTTAATAATGTCAATAAATAAATAAATAAAATAAGATAACCTTAAAATACTTTTTCATGGTATTTTGTTTGTGTTTGTATATACTTATTTAATTAATATGGTATTAGTGTTTCTTTACATGAGCTGAGGACAGGTTAAGTCAGCAACAACTTATCTGCAATTTGTTAATTAATAAGATAACCATAAAGTGCTGTTTCACAGTGTTTTATTTGTATTTGTGTCTACTTATTTAATTAATATGGTATCAGTCCTTCTTTACATGAGCTGGGGCCCAAGACTGCTGCTGAATTTAAATTATTTTTACTTTTAAGTCACTAGAAAAAGTTATTGCTTACTAAACTTTTTTCATATTATCCACAGTTTAAATCAGCCAGGTTTTTACAAAAACAAATAAACAGAAATTTGCCAAGGAACATCACTGACTGCATTTGTCTGTGTGATGAATCCATTATAAGGCAAGAGTGGTATCTGTAAGGGCTAGCTACTCCCCTCTTCACAACATTTACTAGAACAATGTTAGTCGTCTACTAGTAAAGTTTAAGGCTATTTTCCTTACCATCCACCATGTCAATCCCTGTATCCCTCTCAGTTTACAAAACCATTGCAGACAGTGTAATGCTAGTAATATTTTGAAGGATGCATGCTTCTATGCATGCGCTTCCTATTTGCAGATGACTGACCCCTACCGCTCTGCTCTCCACTAATGTATATTATCCAAGCAGAAGGAAACCTGTAATCTCCATCTGAGAGAAAGACAGCAGGTAAAGATGTTCAGTCCCTCCTGGCCCTGCTAACCTCTGCCACCAGACTCACTACTCAAGCACAGGACACCAGTACTGCAAGTGGCGGTCATACCTCTCTACCAGAAGGCCAGTATCTTTTGATAGATCATTAATGCAAAGTAACATTGGCAGCCAAATTTGATATGCAGAAGTTACAATTCAATTACAGCTTTGTTTCACTAGTCAGCTGTGATGCAGTGACAGCCCAAAATGGATAGAAAATAAATGGCAATAGGATGTATGTACAGCATACATTCTTAATTTGTGGTTTGCATATTAATTTATATGGCAATGTATAGTTCAGTCATTTATTTATTTATTTATTGGCATTTGTTAACTGGATAAGTCCAACTGAGCCAGGGGCCCATTTTCAGTGGAGACCCGAGGAGAAAAGCTCCAGAAATAATACAAGTAATTATAATATTTACAAAATATTAAAGTAGGGTCACAGAAATATAGTACAAGTCAAAAATTTGTACACAGCAGTACAATCCATAGGTAAAATAACAGTTAACAAGTACAATTTCCAAAATTTGAGAACAACCGTATATAGCATAGGCCAAATAACAATTTAAAGGTTTAGAGAATATTACACTAAGGGATACAGTATGACTACAGTTTGCTAGAGCAAGTACAAGAAGGAAAAAGAGTTGATAGGGAAAAGCAGATCAGATGAGAAGAGAGGAGACTAGTTCAAGTGGGGGGTTGACAAGGGCATGACCAAGTCTTCAGGAGTAACATTTTAAGTTCTTTCTTAAACAGGCATTTATGCTGAATGCTTCTTATGTTGAGAGGGAGTGAGTTCCAAACGTGCTATAGAGTATTTGTAAAGGGTGTTACCAATATTTTTGTTGGGTTTGTATAGCTGAAGGAGGTGTTTACTGGCAGTACGGAGATGAAGAAGGGGGTTATAGAAGGAGGCAGAATTGGAGATGGAGGAACAGGATGAGGGTTCATACAGGATAAAGTGTGCAATATGTAGCTGGGGTAGAAGTAGCTGTTTGGAAAATTCTGGCCATTGGAGTGACTTAGGGGCAAGACAGTAACGAGATTTGTAATAAAGGTTGGTGGCAAATCTGGCAACTTTTGTTATAAGTTTACTCTAGTGTAGTGATAAGAGATGTTTGAACATGAGTAAGGACAGGGGCAGCATAAAGAAGGTAGGGTAGGAGTAGGGCCTGAGTGAGGGAGGGTTTGGAGGAGGGTGACAGAAATTTTTGATTACGAAAGAGAAGTCCAAGTTTCTGGTGGGTCTTTTTTATACTTTGTTGAATATGAATATCAAATTTTAATTTATCATCAATGATAACTCCAAGTAGTTTAGTATGGGGTTCAGGTTTAATAATGGTGCTGTGGAGAGAGGATATAGAGGAAGAGGCTTTGTGTTGGGCAAGTATTTAGGCAGGAAGAGGAGGTGATTGTTTTTTTTTAGTTTAATATGAGTTGGTTATCAGACAGCCAGGTTTCGACAGAGGAAAAGGTTTGTTGAGTGAGAGCTAGTAGATCAGGAATGTTGTGGGCAGAGGTAATGAGGGTGGAGTTGTCAGCATACTGTAGAAGTGTAGAGGTTAGTAGCAGAGTGAAGTTTATTAGTGAATATATTAAACAGGATGGGGCCCAGAACTGATCCTTGGGGAACTCCAGCATTAACAGGGAGGAATGGAGAGAGGGCAGTTTGCCAGCGGACAGATTGCTGCCTGCCAGAGAGATAGCTAGAGAGCCAGTTGATGGAGGAGGTAGAGTGATGTATGTCTGAGAGTTTAGTTAGAAGTTTAGAATGAGAGACAGTATCAAAGACTTTTGAAAGATCAAGGAAAAGACTGTCGACAAGGAGGTTATTGTCCCGGACTTCAGCTATTATTTGGGTAAATGACAGTAATGTAGTAGAAGTGCTATGGTGGGGCCTAAAGCCGTGTTGGGTAGGAGTGAGGAGACTGTTATTGAGAAGCTGTTTGAGTAGCTGAACATGGATACACTTTTCCAAGATTTTGGATAGGGGGAACAGGATAGCAATTGGTCTAAAGTTAGAGGGATCTGTAGAGTTGCCACCTTTGTGAAGAGGGATAGTATAGAATGATTTCAAAATGTCATGGACCAGGGCTTCTGAAATGGAATGGTTAATAAGAACAGAGACAGATTGTACATCTATTTTTAGGAAATGATGGGGTAGTTTCATCATTCAGATATCTTTCATCATAGTAGTAAGGGCCATTGTTGGCTGTAGTTTGTGTGTGTGTGTGTGTGTGTGTGTGTGTGTGTGTGTGTGTGTGTGTGTGTGTGTGTGTGTGTGTGTGTGTGTGTGTGTGTGTGTGTGTGTGTATATGCATGTGTCTGTGTGCATATATGTGTGTGTGTGTGTGTGTGTGTGTGTGTGTGTGTGTGTGTGTGTGTGTGTGTGTGTGTATCTTACAGTTTATGACCTAATTTTCAAATGTGTTACTTGCCCCACAGAATGTATGAATTTGACATTATAAAAGCTACTCTTGATGTTACGTGCTGTTGGACTGGTTATTTTATGCACTGGTAATAGTCAATCGTGTGACAGGTACTAATATAATATTTCTTATAAGCTGAAATCTGTCCCACATTTTCTTTTGAATAGTTTATATGAGACTTGACATAATTTGATCCTGCCAGAATTGAAACAGTAGCCAGAATTCTAATGCTCAAGCTTTTGACAATAATTTATATATTTGTCTTATGTGCCTCAGATCCTATGTGCTTTCATTGACACCTACACCAAACCCCTTTGCTTGGATGAAAAGCCCAAATTTAAGATCTTTGCCTTCACTGACAAGATCTGTATGCTGGTTGAGGCATTGGTGGAAGGGTATTCCCATTCATTTTGACAGGTTTGCAAGACACATGGGGCAGTTGTTGACTTTATTTTTCCACAGAAATTCAGACTTTTTCGTAGATAGTAGTTATGCATCTTAAATACTGAGATGATCCATACAGCAAGTAAACCAGGGTTAGATTACTTGCTGGTAGTAGACTAGTACATTGTAGCAATTAGTCCTAGTTTCACTTCCAGCTCTACAAGGTGCATAAAACATTACATGTTTAGTATGGAAGTTGGTTTTACTGTGTACATTTCATGTGCAATAACTAAAACAAGCAGAATGTGGGATCCTGTTAAAAGTACAATTGTGATCCTTGGAAGACTGACACTAATTCTGTGAAATGGTGTGTATCTGTGTGCACATGTGTGCTTGTCTTCGAGTGATTTTATATATACCCTGAGCACAACTGGTTTGAAATTAACAAAAGGAAAAATGAAATGTGCCTCCCCCAAATTTCCTGGAAGCTTGTGAGCTCATATACCAACTCCACAGCTCACAAACACAAAGAAGGGAGAAATAGCCCAAAAAGTGTAATAGACGCTGATGCACACTTAACAAACTGCACCAGCAGGGATTCTCTATGGAAAACAGTGATCAGAAGTTCAGCTCTGTGCTCAGCAACTTGGTTTCTTGTCCAGTTTTCACTCAACAAGCAGTAGAGAAACTATACATGTTGCCTACACATATATATATATATATATATATATATATATATGAAGAGAGAGAGAGAACAAATGTCAGTAGACCATTTTCAATTCCAGCCTGCAACTGTACACTCAGATATAAAACAAAAAAAGGTAGAGAAACATTATGTACACCAATCAGAAACTTAACACGAAAGTTAAATGAACATATTAGAAAACAAGCATAAATTAATATATAAAATGAGTAAGAAGATGTGTCCATCAATCCCAAAAGAAAATATGTACAAATATGATCACATAGTACATTCAGTATAATACAAAGTCTGATGAGCTGTCTACCAAAGAGAAGGGAAAAGAGAAAAGGGTGTTTTGTAAGAATAGATGGGGAGGATAAGCAATGGACAGATTTATAAAGGTGAGGCAGACAAGTGGAGAATAATCTAGGGAATAGGAATAATGAAGTCATCATTAGTGGACAGTGATTATAATATGGAAAAGTGTCATGTAGAAGAAGAAATAAAATACTACAAAATAAGGTTGAATGATTTTAGAAAACATTTTCAGTTTCTTTGAAGTGCATTTTAGTGGAGATGTGAACTCAAAATAATTGTTATAGTTCCAGATTGTGTTTAGAATTGATACCCAAAGTCCTCCAGTTGTTGTTGTTGTTGTTGTGGAAAAAGCTACCACTAATGTATTTTATTTATCTTCTGTTGACTGGGTTAGTCCCATTATGCTAGTGCTCTGTTTTCAGGGGTGATCTGAGGTGGTATTTATACTACTAGGGGAAATGTGGCCAGGCTATCGGGGAACTTCCCCTATTGTCCACATCCACACTTCTGGCTCCATTTCCTGGTGAGTAGGCAGCTAGGAGCAGTGACGCAGTGGAGGAGGAGAGTGTTTTGAGTAGAGCTGATGGCAGTTTACAGAGATTTGCAGTATAAGAAAATTTGGATCATGATAGATTTACAAATAACCAGCATTTAGCTCTTTTTCCAGTTAGGGTGTACTGAGTATGGCATCAAAGAAAATTGTTATTACAGAGGTCGAACCAGGAGGGCACGAAGACACACAGTTGCTACGGTTAATACAGAAAGATGAATCTGGTGAAGGCTCAGAAATTTTGTGAGTTGAGAGGGCAAACAGAATTTTTGGAGAAAATCAAAAGGAAGGTTCTAGTCATAAAGAAAGTGATGGTTCAAAACAGAAATCTTATGCAATGGCTGTGGGCAAAACAGTTACAAAAGACCCAGGTACTGTAGCTTTTATTAAAAAGAAAAGACCCACTGTTAGAATAAAATCAAAGAAGGATAGTGTGCTGGATAGATATTTTTTTTTTCAATAATCATTTTTATTGTTTTGCCAAACCATTATACATTTCACACACTATTTACATTATGTACAATATTGCTTCCAATGTTTTAGTTCCATTTTGAATTTCCCTATAATACATTAAGAATAAATATCATTTTAACCAAGTACAGGAAATTAAAATCACAAAAAATTAAACATAAAGGCATCTACAATAGACAATTATAAACCAACTCAAGCCAATAATTTGTATTATTTCTACATTTTCTATCTAATCCAAGAATGTGTTGGCACACATACAGAATGTCCTGACGGAAAATGGATAGGAACCGCTACGCCAAAATAATATTAAAGATTTGTTCCCAAATTTTTATGCTGTTTATACTTTTCTTATTATTTCTAATTAACAATTTGTGCGCTTAATATATGCTTAATCGCTAACAGCCTGAAATTTTGCCACGACACCTGTGCTGGGTTCAACCAATTTGTGGCTATATATAATTTCATTAGTAAACTAATATTCATAATTACAATCTTTTTTGTTTTGTCCAAATTCTCCGTGGAATATGTAAAATCAGAAATTCCCAGGAGAGTGTTGAGTTTTGGTAACCCATTTTTGTAGTTGTAACTTTAAAGAATTCCATAATTTATAAATGCACTTGCAACTCCAGAACATGTGTAACAGGTCTGCTGTCTGATCTACACACTGTGGACATTTAGGTGACTTTTTTGAATCAAATTTATGAAGTGTTATATGGGTATAATATGCATTGTTAAATATCATCAATTGAGTAAAGACCAGTTTTTGAAGTGATACGGATTTTAATGTTAAGTTAAACGCCTCTACTATTTTACTGTCGTCTAGGGATGGCAATTTCTCTCTCCAGTATTTGGATAACAGAATATGATTATTATATTTTCTCTCTTTTGCCATTTTATACGCTGAAGATATATATTTTCTATCTTGTTGCAATGCTTCCCACAGATGACCTGAAATAACTAGTTCCTCTTTTTTTATTTCAGAACTGGTAAAATAATTTATGGCCAAATCTTTTAACTGCCTCATTATAATTAAATAAGAGATGGGAAGATTCATCTCTTTTAAGATATGTACCGCTACTCCTATGAAGGGGTATAAATCCCTTAAAGTTAATTCCTTAATAAATGGATATTTCTTTAAGTCTATCAGTTGATTACCAATAGTTATATTAGGATTTCCATCAAACGGTTGAAACATCATCATATATTTTAAAAGGTTCAAGGAGGCAAACAGAGTTTGAGTCGCCATTGCCCATACCTTGATGTGTTCCATTAACTCATATTTACTCAATGTTTTTATATTCAAAAATGGTACAGCTTTAACATTAATTCCCTTCCCTTTTATATGTTTATAATTTAGCAGTACCCATTTGGGTATCCATTTTCTATTTTCACTATCCAAGTAAGACACCCTTAAAATCCTATTGGCCTGAATCACTGTATAATACATCTCAAAATCCGTAAATCCAACCCCCTCGTTTTAGGAGCCATCAGTTTCTCATAGGATATTCTCGTTTTCTGGGTTCCCACAGAAATTTCCCCAATCCTATCTGAAATTGCTTAAAAAGGATTTCGTGATTTTAAGTTGTGCTGCTCTAAAATATATAGCATTCTGGGAGAACGTTCATTTTATTATCGCTGCTCTTGCCATCATCGGTAGCTTCAACTTACTCCATCTTTTCAGATCCATTGTTATTCGGTCTCCAGTTGCCTTAATATTGTTGATAAAAATTCTCTATTTTCAGTTGAAAAGTCAATCCCCAAATATTTTATTCTTTCTTCTGTCCTTACTCGTCCTATCAATGGTAGCATTGAAAAAGGTGTAGGTGTCTTTAGAGGGAATATTTTGGTTTTTTAAAATTTAGTTTGTAATTAGCAATTTTCTCAAAGGTTTGTATTGCTGTTAGTATTTTTTCCGTATCTGACACCGGTGTGGTACTGTATATATTTAAATCATCTGCAAAAGCAGCCATCCTAACCTTTATCCCAAGAAGTACAGGAGAATTATAAAAAACATTTTGTTTCATATGAAGAAATAAAGGTTCCAAATACAGATTAAACAGTATGGGAGACAATGGGCACCCCTGTCGAGTTCCATTTTTAATTTGAATACTTTTGGAACATTCATGATTTATATATAAACTAGTGTATGCATTCTTATATAAATTTCTTAACATAGAAATAAAAAGCTGAGGTATATTGAAATATGATAATGTTTCAAATAAATAAGCCAAATTAACTCTATCGAATGCTTTTTGAGCATCAATTATTAAAGCATATATGTTCATATTTTTATACTTTGCATAAGATATTAAAGTATGAAGAGTTAATGTATTGTCTGTAGTCTGTCTCCCATCTATAAACCCCGCCTGTTCTTCTGATATTATCAAGTTTATTATTTTTTTAATCTACTAGCTAGAATAGATGTCATGATTTTCATATCAATATTCAACAATGATATGTGCCTATAATTGTCTGGATTTTTGGGATCACTATTCTCTTTCAATAACAGAATTGTTCTTGAGGCATTAAAATGAAGATCATTGCTGCCATTCGAAATGATATAATTAAAGGTCTGTGAAAGTACGGTGCTCAGAATCCCACTAAAAAATTTATAAAATTCAGAGGTCATACCATCTGGTCCTGGGGCTTTATGTGGCTTTAGTTTCTTAATTGCCTCTAGAACTTCATCCACTGTAATCAATGCAGTCAATTCTCCCTGAGAATCCTCGTCAATCTTGGGAAAATTAATTTTCTGTAAGAACTCTTTTCTCTCTTCATCATGCCCATGAGTTTGTTGCTCACCATATATCTGATTAAAAATTGATTCAAAAATCTTCATGACATCTGACTTATCAGTATATAACGTATTGTTATGATTTATTTCGGTAATTAATCGTGTCGATTTCATCTGATTAATAATACGGGCTAATGCTTTCGAGGGAGTTTGAATGTGATTTGCATATTTAACTAAACTTCTTTGTTCGTACAGTGTCAATTTTCTGTTATGCATAAGAAACAGCTCTTTCTGACATCTTAACAACTCAGTTTCTGTTTGCTCAGTGTAGTTACTCATCAGCTCCTGGTCCAATAATTGTACTTTAGTTTCCAGATCCAGTTTATTTTGGAGTTTTTTATAATAAGTGGCTTTCTGAATAAATAATCCTCTTAACAAAGTTTTAGTTGTAGCCCATTCTATATCTAATGGATGTTCATTACGGGGTATATTGTATACTAATTGTTTAAGTATCTCCTTAACTTCCTGTACTATATCTTCTTTGGTTAATAGGTATGGGTTTAAGGACCAATTATATCCACCATGTGTTTTAGTATTCAAAATATCGGTCTTTAAAGTTAAAGTTATTTTAGAATGGTCTGAGAGCTGTCTAGCTTGATTAGAAACCCTAGGGTCAAGTGAAATGAACACTTCTGGAATTAAAAAAAAAATCAATTCTTGACCACATTTTATGGCAGCTAGAATAGAAAGTAAAGTTTTCTGCCTTTGCTTGTATGTGTTTGTGTTTAAAAGGGTCATACAGTTTGAAATCCGTTCTCAGTTCTTTCAACGCTACCATTGCCTGCTTATTAAAAGCAGTCGAAGCTCCCAACTTATCAGTTTTAGAATCTTGGTAAGCATTCCAATTCCCATCACTATGTAACAGTTGTTATATGACTGTAGAATAGAGTAAATTGAAGCTATATAATGATGTTGGTTCACATTTGGGGCATAAACACATAAAAGTACTATCGGCTTATCCAAACTTTCAGTTTTGAGAACCACCAAACACCATCTGCCTTCTTTATCTATTTTGTCCTCCAAAATTTCTCCTTGAAACTGATTCTTGATTATAATTGCCACCCCAGCACTATTCGTAGTCCCTTCCGCCTTTACAACCTTCCTAATCCATTTATTGTCCTTCATTGTTTCCCACTGGTCATTAGTCAAATGTGTTTCTTGTAATAGAATAAAACCTGCTTTTGATTTAAAAAACAAATGCAGAAACAGCTTTCTTTTTTTCATGTTCTGGAGTCCTTTAACATTCCAGGAATCTATTATCCACATTCTAAACTATGAATTGATGAATAATGATATCTATTTTTTGTTTTCCACTTTAAATTGACAAGTGTTGGTATTATGTGAATTTTTTGGAAGCAAAACAGCCATCCCATCCCTACCCAGTGCCTATCCACTATTCCTCCGGACCAGGATGAACATAGGTTTTTCACATTGGATAACATTCCCCAAGTAGCTAATCTACTAATTCTATTAACTAACAATAAAATAGCATGCAAAAAACCTACACCAACTATATCTACGTCTACAAAGTCTAACCCAGACATTCCCTGCTAAACACCGCACTCAAGTAACTACAGCTCTGAACATTTCCCTAATATTCATGTAAACTAATTGTACCTGACATGTCAAATAATTCACTTTTAACAAACTTTAAATGCAGCAATAATATGTTAGCATTTTAATTACTTGTTCCAAAACCTTTTAACTAACAGTTCACCTAATAAGCACACAGTTATTATACATTTGTTTAAAACAAGCCATTATTTAGGTCAGCTATTTATCTTCAAAACATTCCTACAATATTGCATTTAATTTTTATAGATCATTACAGTTAGACATCACCTATATTACACAACTACTACTACTGTTTGCTAATTATGCTATATATATATTTTTTTTCTTTTTTCCTGCTTTCCCCTTTCCCCAAACTGATCACAGTTAAAAGATACTTATTTATTCACTTATTTACTCACTAAATAAAACACAGTAAGTTACAACACAAGCCTGCAAAGGAGAGAAAAAAAAAAAAAAAAAGAGAAAAAAAAAATAACACAAAAAATAGACTGCATTACCTGGATTTATCACTAAGCCATAGACTCTTATACAGCAACAGCCAAACCATACATTTTTGTCCATACAAGACACACTTTACCTCATTGATCGTTTCACAGTCATTTTAGCATCAAAAGAGTCCCAAAAAGCTTTGTTTTCGATTTACAGCAGCTCTTCTTGCTTCCCAGCAGTTGCAGCAGTCCAGGCAGTTCATTTTTCGAATTTCAGCCATGACGGGGAACCAATTCGCGAACGGACCTCTCAGCTGTACCACACTCAAAACAGTCCCCCTGCTTCCTTTACCTTGTTTCCTGCTTCCTCGTGGGTCAGGAGCACTCGTAGAAGCCATAAAACTTTGTGGAATCTTCGTGTTTCAGCTAGGAAGACGAGATTAAAAGATAAAACGGAGAATTACCAGGCCTGCTGAAGAAAGAAGAACACACAAAGGATTTTGAAGCCTCGGATCCTCGTAAATGAAGTCTCCCATTCACTCTAATGCAGGAAGAAGCCAGGATGTACTGTTCAATTTTCAGACGGTGGCACAGCCTTAAACAGCTTCAAAAAGGTAGGTCTGGCTTCTTTTTTTGTATTTACAGTGTATTTAATGCCATCAAGAGTAAAGATTAAACTGTTAGGATATTTCATTTGAAATCTAATGTTTTTGTCAATTAGAAACTTACAGTATGGAGCCAGCATTTGTCTAGACTGTCTTATTTGTGCTGGTAAATCCTGTGTTATAGAAACTTTATAACTTTGCCACATTATAGATCCTCCAGATTTTTTTATGGTTAGAAGTATTTTATTCACATCCTGGAAGTTTAATATTTTGACATACACAGGTCTTGGTGTATTTGAAGCTTGGGAATTCCTGTAAGCTCTATGTGCTCTTTCTATGACAATTTGCTGAACATCCACAGAGTCCTTAAGTAATGTTTCAAATATTTGTATTATAGAAGTGTTCAGCTCATTATATTGGATTGATTCTGGGATCCCTCTGATGATTATGTTGTTACGTCTTGATCTTGCTTCCAGGTCCAGAATTTTGTTTTGCATCATTTGTATATCAGCCTCCTGTGTTTCAGATCTTTTAGTGAGCAATGCTATATTGTCTTCATTTGCTGCTATTCTGGTTTCTGCTTTCTCCATTCTTGTTAGAATCCGATTACATGTCTCACTAAATGTTTGTGTTTGGGATGTTAGGTCTTGTAATGCATCTTGTATAGGCAACAATGCAGACTTAATTTCTTCCATCGTAACCTGTTGATCAGATTTCGCTGATGCCCTGTTTTTGCAGTTTCTTGCTGTCTGAATGTTTTCTGTCTCTTAAATATGGATTCCTTCTCTGGAGACTGTAATGCTGACAGTTTAGTTTTAGTAGTTGTAGTGTCCATATTTTTATCTTCTTTTGACATTTTGAAATGCTGCAGATAGAGATGATTACCAAGTAAAAGTTTCAGTAATGAGGTAATTCAGTCCTTTGTTTGTTGCTCTGTTCAGAATCAACCAAGCAATCAGTTCCAATCCTGTTGTCACCAAGTTTTTTTTTTTTATTTTTTTTCCTCGATAAGATCGCTGACTTCTAGTAGATTATTATTTGCTGTCAATTAGTTGATTAACTCCAAATGTACATCCGCAGAGGTGATTTTTGTTTCTGGTCTTTGGAGAGCTGAAGTACTGCAGTGCTTATAGAATGGCGGCCATCTTTGTAACTCCAGTGTGCTGGATAGATATTTTATTTTGGACAATATCATTCTGCCTGCAGTTTTTGTGTAAAGAATGCCAGAGTCTTTATACAGTTAGGAAAATAACAATTGTGTTACATAACTTTTGAATCAGAAGTTTTGATGAAGAGATTTTTGGACATATGTGAAAAAAGAAAAAAATGATTTCCCTCGGAATTAATATATATTTTTTTCTGGATTAGGTGTGACACACAAAAGAAAGACTTTTTTGCAATTTAGTCCTGAGTTCATAGCTCTGTCACACTTGTACATTTCAGCAGGGAACTTGGAGTGTACCATTGTGATGTTGTTTAGCTCCACTGTATTATTCATTTAATGCGTATAGTGGATTGTTGTTCTACTTGTTATTGTATGTTGTCTTATAATAGTAGTGACAGCACAGAGTCCTACCACAGAACCATTGCTTGCAGCCTTTAACGATACTGATTATTCTGCTGGCTGGCCTTTTTCTCCTTTAGGTAATTGGTTATTCTCTTGCTGCTGCTCTCTTAGCCAAATTTAGTTTGGTCCCTTCCTCTCTGCAAACTTTCCTGCACTCAAGTTTGCTTGCTATGAAACTATAACTATCTGAGGAAAACTCATTTGTAGATTCATAGTGTTTTGCAGCACTTTACTCCTTCTAAACAGGTCTACTGTAACTACAGTCTGAAGTAGCATATACCTTGTGCTCCCAAAGCATGTGTTAGGCTAATGTTCCTATTAGATAAAATTGTTCCACTATTAGCATAAAAGATAAAGACTCCTCCTGCAGGTGTTGGAGCTGTTTCCCCACTACACTCCCTTCCCACTCTGATTCCTCAGACACCCCTCATGGCATTACATTTTTAAGACCTGTTCTCCACCCAGAACTCCACATACTTCCCACCCCCTCTTAAAGTCATACACATCAATATAGACATACACTGGGCACAAGAGTGCATACACAATTCCTAAAACATACGTCCGCATTTAAGCATTCCAGCTTTCTTTCCTCCCTTATATTTGCTAACTGACCCCAGTGATCACAACTTGCTCCATCTAACCCACTTGTCTCTCCACTCCTTCCCATCCTATATTTGTTACCCCAGTGTTTTAGCTCATCTCTCACTGACCTCTCTCTACAAAGCTACATACAATACTTATCTTAAATATCACTGCATCATTAGTCTTCCTGTTTTATCACCTTACAACTTATCATACATCACTCAGTCTTGTACACATTTCTCCCACTATGTGCTCCACTCAAACAATCTTTACTTCAAATTCAAATTACTAAACCCTCACACCTACCACACCAGAATAAAACTGCTACAGTTAAACCCACGCTTACCAGACATATTAATTTTCTCTCTCTTACCACTCTCTGGGGATATTCATCCCAACCCTGGCCCCTCCTCCTATCCTGACTCCCCAGTAGCCTCCAAAACTCATCCCAAGTCAGCCCCACTTACTCACCCCACCCATCTTCTTCCAAAACATGGGCCAACGCCACCATCACCAAAACTAGCAAAACCCAATCTGCCTATATCAAACTCACCCAGACAGCTTAAATTCATTTCCTTAAATGCGTGTAGCATCTATAATAAAATTTCAGAAATGCATGCTTGTAGCAACCACAATACATAACTGAATCATGGCTAAAACCCTATATACTTGATTCTGAAATATTATTCCCATGTAATAAAATCATCAGGGCTGATAGAACTTAAAAAAAGGTGTTGGAGTAGTTTACTATACCCTGACTATCTTGAAATCCTACCCTACAATAAACCTATGCCCAAATTCCATAATGCTGAACTCCTCATTTTCCATCTTAAACTAACGGTCTTTCGGCTTTTCTCGGATAGGGCCACAGTGGAACTCCAGTCTGCTAATGATTAACACTGAATTTTTATGGTGTCGAGTTGCCAGCTCGGTACCCAACCTTCAAAGATGGCACACCCACACACGCTCGCACCTACCTGCATGTCTTTAAATTCACTCGACCGTGGGGAGGACATGCAGACTCTGCACAGAAGGTGCTCCAGCCGAGAATCGCACTATATAACCATAAACAACTATGTATTAAAGTACTCTATATTCCTCCAGGTAATAATGCTACAACCCTGGAAAACATGCTAAACTGGATAGCACATACATTTCTGATCAAAAATAATCCTAGGTGACATTAATTTCAATTTGCAGATTATCTACACAAAATATCCATCAACTAGCCTAAATCTAGTTAGATTGCCTCAACTCTTTTCCTTCCTCAAATATTATAACTAACCCCAAAATAGTGTCTAATTTCTTGACTGGATATTGGTTCCTGATTCAACTAAGTATGCTCCAGTGGCACCCATTCTGATTCCCTCAGTGATCACCTCCCTGTATATGCAAACAGATTCAGTACCCATCATGTCAAATAACAGTTACTTAGAATTTCTTGTAACCTCAGTCATTTTAACCTTGATAGATTTAAATGAAATCTAAGCTCCTTTAATTGGAATATCCTGAAAAATATTCCACTAGACAAAGGTGTACACAAATTTAACTCACTTTTCCTGAAAACCCTAAATAGTCTAACTCTAAATTGAACAAAAAAAATAAAGAATAACCAAACCATTTGGTTATCCACTCAAAACAAGCACCTAATGTATGAAAGAGATATAGTTTGGAAAGAATGGTTGTAATATGGATCCCCCCAAAACCTACAACACTTTAAAGAGTATGTAACCATACTAATAGACAGATTATTGCAGACAAGAAAATCTACTTCAGTAATCCCATACTAAATCAGCCGTCCAACCCTAAAAAAATTCTGGCTTCTATTAATAATATACTCTACTCTGGAAGATCCACCACTCCGAATCCTGCCAAAATAACACTCCCTCCAAAATAGCTGCTTAATTTAAGACACATTTTATAGAAAGCATTAAAGCACTTAATAAATATTTTCCACCCAACAATCCTCTCCTCAGACAGCAACCTCCCATTTCACCCTAAAATGCATCCCAACCGCCTACATCTGACTGATACTTCTTAAACTGAAACCCTATTCTCCTTCAGCAGATAATCTCTCAGCAGAATACCTCAAGATGGCTGCCAGTTCCATAGCCTATTCTGTGTCTCTTCTAACTTGAGATATTTATCAAGGAATCATACATTCCTTTTCTATGGAAAACATTCTTTATCTTCCCCCTTCATAAAGGATGAAACTCATCTAATATGGCCAATTTCAAACCTGTTGCCATATTATCTCCTCTTGTCAAAAATTCTGTAGAAGTGTATATACAAGCAACTTCTTCAAAATATGTGTCAGGAAAAGCTCCTAACCCCTACACAGCATGGTTTTAGACCCACTCATAGCACTACCACAACCTTATTAACTTCCACAGATACTATTAACAAAGCCAAAGACAAAGGCAAACTTTTTTCTGTATTCCTTGATCTCTCTAAAGCTTTTGATCTTCTCTCTAAAGCTTTTGATCTACTCTCTCACCAAAATCTCCTCTACCAACTGTCTTCCCACAGACTATCACAACCCACACTACTATGGTTGACAACTACTTAACTGATAGATACCAGTCTGTTAAATGGCTCTCCACTTTTTCTCTCTTCCTTCCCTTCAATACTGGTATGCTGCAAGGCTCCATTCTCAGCCCTCTACTCTTTAATATGTTCATTAACAATTTACATAAATCCTCTCAGCAAGCTTCCCTCATACAATATGGTGAATATTCTAAGCTAATATGCATTTTTGACAACCTAATACAACTTAGTCAAGAAGCCTTTAACTCTTCTGAAAGTTGGCTACAGGATAATAATCTGCTACTAAATCCCAAAAAATAGATTATTTCTCTTTTTTCAAAATCCCATTTCCATGAAAAAAACAACTTTACAATTTCTTCCTTAAATAATACCATGATTGAAGTTAACCTACATACAAAACTCCTTGGCATAACAATCTACAAGTATCTTAAATTTTGATTTACATATCCCCAAAAGCATGAAGTAAACCCATCAAAAACTAGGCAGCCTACACAGAGTAAAGAACGTCTGTATAGACTCTGCCAAGGTAATTCTAGCTACCACTTAGCTCTTACTCTTTCTCCTATATGGAGCCCCTATCATGACCAACCTACAAGCCTCTCTTAGTTCTAATCTTGAACAGTACTATAACAAAGTTCCCAGATTCACTTGCAACAAACCTTACTGGACCCACTCAGCACTAAAACCACTTAACTGGCATGAGCATATTCACTATGTCTTATACTCAGCTCACCTTAACCCATAAAAATGATCCATATCCCATCTGCCTGCTCAGCAATTAGACCTCTATTCCAATTCTATCTTCCAAATAGTCCCCTTTGGTCAAATAATAAACAACTGTTTACCATCTAGTATCCACAAAGGGCTGCTGGGGTCAGTCTCTATTCCAATAGTGTAACTAGAACTTGCAATAAAATTCCTATATCAATCAGAATTATTGCACACCTTCATCTTCTCAAACCATTACTAACAGACTTTCTGTACTTGTCCCTACTCCTTATCTGAGACATAGTTCTCTAGCACACCATCACCTTTCTTATACCTGCCTTTAAAAGGCTAAATCACTGAATCTGCTTATCCAGTTATAATACCTCACTTCTTGAACTATGACACCTAATTCTAATTAACACAACCAAATTATTATTCCTTCAGTACCTCTCTATTAACACTCAAATGTGCTTATCTCCTCTAAACCCTCTATTGCATTTCTTAAATTAATCCTACCTTTCTTATATACAACTCTTCTATTTGGTAAGTCTCAGTGTAAGGCATGTTAATTTAGTATTTGAGAATATCAATACAAATGTTATTATACTGATTATTATGCTATGTATTCATTGAACCTGCATTATAAAATGTGTTATTGTAAATATTGATTGCATTAAATATGATACCTTGGAGCTTTTCTTGCCAGACCTCTACTGAAAAGGGGCACCTGTGCCCAGTCTGATTTTCCCAGTAAACAAATGTCAATAAATAAATTAATTAATAAATTAATTAATTAATTAATTAATTAATTAATTAGAACTGATGAACTTGAAAAAAAGGACATCATAAATTGTTTGAAAAACTGCTGTGACAAAGTGAGATATTTCAAGAAAAAAAGTGCTAGAGATGTTTGGGATTAAAGGACATCATAAATTGTTTGAAAACCTGCTGTGACAAAGTGAGATATTACAAGAAAAAAAGTGCTAGAGATGTTTGGGATTGTGGTTGAGAAGCTGATGTAATATTAAAAATGGAGTGGTGGATCTGTGCAAAATTTATTAAGTGTTATTTTCATTGCTGGGGACAGGGGTACTTTCAAATATGGCGGCCAACCTAAAACTTGCTTTTTCCCCTGTGGGGTGGGGGTAGTGACCATTTCAAAAGTGATTGTAAAGACTTTATATGTGATCAAAGTGGAGAAAATGGGTATATGATGACTAAATGTATTCAAGACTGCAGATTTTGTAAACTTACAGGGCATTTTTGGTTTGACTAAAAAGGGAGGAAATAAAAAATGTATCAGTGAAAGAAGTAACCCATGATATTTCAGAAAATAATAAGCAAGTACAAAAATATAAAGAATGTGATATTTTAGATATAATGAAAAGAGTACAAAAAATGGTATTGTACAAGAGGAAAATATTGAAAAAAATCTGAGTGATATAGGAGTTGAGGTGGTGGAATTTTCTGACAATCTAAAATTAGATTCAGGAGAAGAAGGAAATAAAGAACACAAAAAATAGGAAAAGATATCACTGAGGAGAGATGGAAAGTTTGAAAAATGAAATAAAAAAATGCCTCTAAAGGTTAAAAAAATGGAAGAGGTAAACAATAATATAAAGCTGATTTCTGTGAATGTCAGCAGTTTAGTTAACAGTGATAGGAGATTGGCAGTAGTAGATTGGTGTAAGAGAGAAAATATATATATATTTTTATATATATATATATATATATATATATATATATATATATATATATATATAGATAGATATTGTTTACAGGATACTAGATTTATGGCAGATTCTGATAGGGTACAGTTATAAAAATTATGGGGGCATCAGGTGGTTTGGAGTTGAGTACTGAAAGGTGTTCAGGGGTTATTTTCTATTTAGAGTTGTTGTTAAGAATTTGAACATATGTATTAGGATTCCTGGAAGGTTAACTATAACAGATGACAGGAAAGGATGTAACCTATAGAGATTGATTGGTTTATATGTATATGCTGATCTTAAAGAAAGAGAAAACTTATTTAAGGAAATGTAACTATTAATTTGTCAGCTATTATTAAGGGTGATTTTAACTGTAGCCTTTAAAAAGTTAAAAGGAAAGTAGGAAAAGATGTTAAAAAGGTTCAATATGTTTTGAAATGGGCAGATTTGCATATTTGGAAATATAGACAGTCTTCTTCTTTTTCTTTTGGTTGTTCCCATTAGGGGTCACCACAGCGGATCACCTGTTTCCATTTCTTCCTGTCCTCTGCATCTTGGTCTGTCACACCAAACACCTGCATGTCCTCTCTCACTACATCCTTAAACTTATCTTAGGCCTTCCTCTTTTCCTCTTACCTGGCAGCTTCATCCTTACCATCCTTTTCCCAATATACCCATCATCCTCCTCAGCACATGTCCAAACCAACACAATCTCACCTCTCTGGCTTTGTCTCTAAACCGTCCAACCTGGGCTGGCCATCTAATATACTTATTCCTAATCCTGTCTCATCATACTTAGTGCAAATCTTAACATCTTTAACTCTGCCACATCCAGCTCTGACTCCTGCCTTTTTGTCAATGTCACTGTCTCCCCTTTCACTCTTACTGGTACTTGTCTGTCACAAATCACTCCTGACATTCTTTTCCACCCACTCCACCCTACCTGTACTCTCTTCTTCACCTCTCTTCCACACTCGCCATTACTCTGAACTGTTGATCTCAAGTATTCAAACTCATCTGCCTTCACCAACTCTACTCCCTGCATCCTCACCATTCCTCTATCCTCCCTCTCATTCACATACATATATTCTGTCTTAGTCCTGCTGACCTTCATTCTTCTCCTGTCTAGAGCATATATCCACCACTCCAGGGTCTCCTCAACCTGTTTCCTACTCTCACTACATATCACAGTGTCATCTGCAAACATCATGTCAGTAAACCTATAAAAGTAGTTTGCAAACAGAAATTGATTATTTTGCATTTTCTTAGGATTTAAAGAAAATGATAGAATATACTGTTGTTAATGGTCTTTTGGGTCATAGAGGAATTTGGTTAGAACTTGAAGAAATTTAGAAAGTTATAAAAGAAAGTGAAGGAATAAAACAATGTACTGGAAAGGGAATAATCTAATCTGTATTAAAGAAACAAAAATAAGTTTTTCTGGAATAATGAATCAGTGAGACCCTTTTATAATTCTTGGACTCAGTAGTGGTTAGATTTTAAATAAGTTATAAGACAGCGTATGTACAAGTAAAAATAAATGTAGAAAAGTGAGAAATATAGGTATAATAGGATATGCAGACAAATGTCATTATATTTAAAACCATAATAAGAAATATTATGAAATATAAAATAAGTTCTTTGAAGAGAATAGAAAAAGAATTGATAGAGGTACTAACAATGGCAAAAGGGGATTCTGTATCTGATTTAGATGGTTTAAGATATTTAATCATAAAAAGGTAATTTACGGTCAATAAGAGTTTTATTTAAAGTTTTTAAAGAATGCTTAAGTACGGAAGAAATAGATAAAATATGTTAGTGAGTTATTAAATAAATATGGAAAAAGGGAAATAAGAAATAATCAATTGAAGAGCAATTACTTTGAATAACTCTAATTATACAATTTTGGAAGATAATTCAAAGGGGATTTGAAAATGTGATCCATGAAGTTATGACGGAAAAGATTTATGGAATCAGAAGCAAAGATGGTCAAGAATTATTGACCATCATGAGAAAGATGGTTGGTAATAATTTAAGAAAGAATGAGGAGACTACAATCATGGTGCTGGATATTAATAAGGATTTTTATAATGTAAATCATATAGCCTTATGAAGTATTTTGGAAGAATATGGGGTAGAGGGTAAGATTGTGAAAGTGTTAAAAATCAGCCAATGAAAAAAGCCTAGTTAAAGTTTTATTTAATGAGTGGTTATTTTCTTGCATTACATTTATTTCAAGGATGCCCCACGAGTAGTGTGTTATTTGTATTAATTATAAATGCAATACAATTCAGAAAGTTATGAAGAATTGTCGTATATTATAAAAAGTGATTTGTAAATTCCTTGGATTATATCTTACACAGACAATGTAATAATTATTACAAGAAATAAGCTTTGGGTGAAGGAAATCTTAAGTTCAGTTTTAGAAATATGGAGTTATCCTTAAGTAAATGAAAAAGGAAAGATTTTGAGGATAACCTCAGGTGTAACCAGGTGCTTGGATTAATTTTCTAGTACTGGCACTGCACTGCAGCATAAATAGGTGCTCCTCTCCTGAGTGTATCATTCATTGGATGAGACATTAAACCAAGGTTTCATCTGCCAGAGCTGGTGTTAGCACAGGTGGATGTAAAAATTCCATGGCACTTTTCAAACAGAATAAGAGGTATTTGTTTAAAGCACAGATCAAATAAATTAACAATCAAATAAAAATATCACATATTTACAATTTGTAAATTAACACATATTTTTAACTTTTAGCCCCCACCCTTTTATCTACTTTCAATATGTTATGTCTTTCTTAATGACTTAATAAACACATTGCTTTTTACATAGCAAATATGTGTATCAATCAAATCACAGTTTCCAAACACAGGAAAAAATCTTAACATTAGTTTCTTTTTTTAACTTAATTTTTCATAATACCCATAACAAATCATATTTTTTCCTATATTTCCTAAATCCTGTTTTCTAGGTTTAACTAGTACTACCCCAAACAATATTGTTTTTTATTGTAACAATACCTGCTTCACCATTTAATTGTCATTTTACACACACACACACACACACACACACACACACACACACACACACACACACACACACACACACACACACACACACACACACACACACACATACACACACACACACACACACATACATTTCCTCTCACCAATACATTTATACGTCATTAATCTCTTTACTGGAAATCTTTACAAAGATAACCCCCATCTAAAATCCTCACACTCTGTATGAGCTTTTAATATTTCTCTTGAATCCTTTATTGCATCCTTTTATTCTTCTGTAAAATTTTCTTCTCAGGGATATATAAATCAATATTCCTTCAGAATTTTATTGTGCCATTTCATAGGTTCATAGGTTCATAGGTTACAACAATTCCCTGAATATTTCTTCCCACATTATTTACTTTCCTGGACCCCTGTCTAGCAGGGCGACTGACGTGATCCCTGGGGTGAATTTCCTTGCTCCCATCTTCCTCTTGAAGAGGTCCAAAGAGGCACTCTGCTTGACATGTATGGGCAATCTATTCCAGAGTCTGGGGAGTCTCTGGGTCAGGAACCTATCCCTCCAACATGTTTTGTTTATTGTGATGACAAGGTTTAGATCCCTAGATTTCTTTCATCCTTCTCTGATGTTTTTATATCCACTTCCCTATTCCTTATCTTCTTACAATAGATTTGAATCTCACTCCCTTCTCCCTTTTCTCCTTTATTTATATTTTCAAAATACTCCTAGTATTTAAATCTTAGAATCTAATTTTTGTTCTTCTTCTTCTTCTCTTAGCAAATCTAAACTCCATAATAAATGTAAGGTACATAAACTACTGAATTTACTAAGCCCAAACCACCTTTCTCTTTCTTATTATATTTGATTTCCCTTGCAATACAGAGAAGAATAAGGAGACCAGTTGTTTTTCCATTTTCTCAAGGAAATTATATACCCCTCATATAATTTAATCTTCCTAGATAAATAAGATATAATAAGCAATTATTCTTATTATAGGCCAGTTCATAGAACTTCCATATTCTGCCTATTTCCTGTATTCATTTAATGTTTTCCATTTTTTTTATTACCTCTTACTCCCAAAATTTTGTTCTCAAACTTTCAATTTCCTTTCTTAAAAAATCTGCCTTAGCATTACTACTGTAATCTTTGCTTTTTTTCTAAATTAAACCCACTTAAGATACATTTTACTTAATCCCTACATCACTATTCTTACCCAATCTCACAGTTTAACCATAGCAACTACATCATCAGTATAATTTCATACTAATTTTATTTTCTCATCATGGTAAATAGACAGTGCAGTGGTGCAGCAGTAGCATTGTCACCTCACAGCAATAGGTTCTCTGGTTTGATTCTCAGCTAGGGTGCCTTCTGTGTGGAGTCTATTGTCCTCCTTGTGTTCATGTGGGTTTTCTCCAGGTGCTCTGGTTTCCTCCCACATTACAAAGACATGCATCTGCAGTGTTTCTCCCTGGGCCTCCATGGAAAATTGGCTTCAATCCAAGTCAAACTATCCCAGTAAACAAATAATAAATAAATATTTTCATTTTAATCACATTTTCTGAACTACAAATAATAACAATTATCATCAGCCCAAATAATACTTTACCAAAGGGACACTGCTGCTTAACTCCTATTTTTATTTTTATTTCTTCCCAGTCCAGCTATTAACCAATGGTACAACAAATCTTTATATAAACTTTTAATAAATTCCACTGTCATATCTGATATATAATACAACTCTCTGTATCACGCATAAACTTTCATGATTAGCAATATCAATTCTTTTTGCATGTAGCAAGCAATAATATATTATTCTAGGCTTTTCTATCTATATTCTGTATTACTTTCATTAATATATTTAAAATCTCATTAACATTCCTGTTTTAACTCCATATCATGTTGACACAAGGGCACAGTTAAAACATTTTTGAAATGCATCTTCAATGCCATTATTATAATTTTATAATCTACATCGCACAGTGTAATTGATCTTCAATTCTTCTCATTTTATGCTATTTATAACTCCTTTACAAATCTTATTAATTACATAAAACAAAACAAATCTCATTAACTTTAAAAAGGTGTTTTCTGTTTCCATCCCCATGTCTTTATAAAATATATACCCAATCCATCATACCTAAATATTGTGTCCTCTCTACCTCTTTGAATTATTTTATTTAATTCAAACACACCACTTTATTCAATTCAGATATTTTATTAACTGGGATTTCATTTAACCCCACTCTGTTTTCCTTTCATTTCCTTCTAAAAACATATTTTTATATTTCTGCACTGTTTTCATAATTCCTTCTTTTGTCACATTGGTTTCTCCATTTTCATTTTCTTCTTTATATTTTTTGCAATATTTAACTTGTTTTACTAACAATTAATTTACCTAATTTTTCTTTCTTCTTAATAAATACTTCTTACTAAAAATGGAATCCTTTGTTCTTAATTTAAGAATGAATACTCACTTCCTTTAAAAATGTTAAATTTTTAAATTTGTCATTATAAACTTCTTTTCTTCGCTCATGCTAACTTCTTTTTCTATGTCCAAATAAATTCTTTTATATTTTTGTTATAAGCTACCCACCATGATTCCCAGTCCATATGAAAATCTCTTATAGACAGATGTGATTTAAAAAATGACTTCTCCTTCTTTCTTCATGGCTACTAATTTCTCACACATTCGCATTAATTTCTTTAACCTTTTGCTTTCCCTTAGAATTTCAAAATAGTCTCTATATACTGTTACTATCAGCACATGGACAGAAAAACTTACCACATAACGTTTTCTGTTCAATTTCTTGCAAAGTTTGTGAGTGCAGCATATAAGCAACCTTTCTGTTTATCTTCACCTCTTTTGTGTGTACTCCATCTTTTTACTCAATACTATAAACAATTCCTACACACTATTCTACACAGTTTTACTTCCTTTCCTTGCGTCCCATTTTACTTAAATTGTAGATTAAATCACATAACATTGCTGTGTCCAGACTTACTGCTAAACATTCCATCAGTTTGTAAATAACTCCTCTCCTCGCATTCTTTTCCAGGGATATGGATATCAACTTTTATTGATCTGACTACTTTCTGTGTATTATACACTCTGTTAACACTGCCCTCCCTGTCTCAATGATTGTTACTTCAAAAATATGTCCATCAGTAACATTCCATAAAGTTGTTATCTCAGAGCATTTTTCTCTCCCAGAACTCTATATAATTGAATTCTCCAGTAATATTCATGTTATTTCTTTTATTATTCTGATATTAGTACTGCATCAAATAAAACAATTACATCACTTTTACAATTCTTACACCTTATTAACATATTGTTAATCTCCAGCTAGCATGCCAAACATACCTCTCAACCTCTTACTGCAAGAAATCTAGTCAAAGTCTGACAAAATGGAGAGACAAAGGACCAAAAATTGGGACACATTTTAAATATTGGTCTTATAAACTTAGAAAGTTGCTAGAATAGCAGGATTTGTGTTACCATACATTTTCTAAAGGATATAAAATCAGAAACTCAAATGATTGTCATTATTTATTGACCTTAATCCTTAAATTATCCAAGTGATTTGTCAAAATAGCACCATTTTTATGAGGAACAGACCAAAGATATTAGGCAAAAATCTGGACATTCTGTTAAAATCTGCACAGTTGAGAGGTATTGCCACATACTAGTTACATTTAAGGACAACACATCAAAATTATCCCAATGGATTTTTTTCTATCTTTCCTTATAATTACATTTTTTCTAATTTTCCTGCATCATATTATTTATCCTACTGAATCTTCTTTTTGTCCTTCTTTACCTGTATAACTACCATTTTGTAGTAAAGAAAAATTCCTTTGCATTACTTTATCAGTAGTAATATAATACTCATAATACTCTCCACTACTGAATCCTCCTCACTTTCATATATTTTTAATTTTTCACCCTTCATTTTCTGTTGTCAATTTAAATTATTTCATATGTGATAATTCTCATCCTCACTTTGCAAAATTCTTTCCCCATCCTTCATATTTTTGTTATAATCAAATCACCAGTGCTCCTCTTGTTTACATTTTATGTACATAGGCACACAGTCTTTGGCTAAATGCCCCATTTCCCCACACATGTTACATCATACATGAAAAACACGAAATGGTGCTGAGAATAGCGGCCTCGGTTCAGTGCTCTCTAGTATTCTGTTTGTTTTTATTTGTCCTTTTATTTGGTATTCAACTGCAATTAAGTATACTCACAAAGAATTGTTAAATATTCGGCAATTCATTCCATGCAATTTGACACAGGATTTTTCACAATTAAGAAAATTTCTGGAGATTCTAGCTGGAGGAGCAGCCGCTGTCAGCAGCAGAGGTAGACACATGCATTGCAAAAGGGGAAAGCAAGCTGGTGCACTGGTTAGGCTGAGACAGAGAGGTTCTCACATGGTGCTCCCAAGTTTACATCTAGCAAACCTCCCATCCCTATGCAATAAGATGGATGAACTGTTACTTCTCAATGAAACTGACAAGGATTTTTCACTTTTTTCTGTACTGTGTTTCACAGAAACCTGGCTAAATAAATCCATTCTGGACTCTGCATTACATCTGCCTGGATTTCAACTTTATAGAGTGGACAGAGTATTGGAGACATCAGGGAAGAGTAAAGAAGGTGGAATCTGCCTTTATATCAATAAAGGTTGGTGTCATTATGTCACACTGTTAAGTAAAATGTGCTGCTCTGACTTAAAATGATTTGTGTTAATTGTAGACCTTTTAATTCACCTCAGGGGTTCTCTTCATTCATTCTGGTTAGTGTTTACATTCCACCTCAAGCCTGTGTGAGGGCAGCACTACAAAAATGTCTGATCAGATAATGTGCTTGGAGCAGAATTATCCAAACTCCCTTCTGATTATTCTGGGGGGATTTTAATAACACAAATCTCAGCCATGAACTTTCTAAATTTACACAGCATGTAAAGTGTCCTACCAGAGACAGGAACACACTGGGTCATTGTTATACAGTGGTTACATGGTTACCGTGCTGTTCCCCATGCAGCTTTCGGCTTTTATGAACACTGTCTGATTCATTTGCTTCCTATTTATCAGAGCAAGTTAAAATCTGTTAAACCTGTGATCAATACAGCAAGAGGGTGGACTATTGAGGAAAAGCTAAAGCTGCACGCCTGCTTTGATTGTACAGATTGGAGTGTCTTTGAAAATTCTGCTGCTAACTTGCATGAACTGGCAAACACAGTAACATGTTATGTCAGCTTCTGTGAAGATATGTGTGCTTCCACTAAAACCTGGCTAAAATTTAACAACAGCAAACCCAGGTTTACTGCTAAACTTAAGCAGCTTCATCAAGCCAAGGAAGATTCCTATAGAAGTGGGGATAGAACACTTTTTAGACAGGCAATGAACACACTGACAAAAGAAACCAAAGTGGATAAAAAGAACTATTCTGAAAAGCTAAAAAAACAGTTTTAGCCAATGATCCTGCATCAGTGTGGAAAGGTCTGCAAAACATTACAAACTACAGGAAACTATACCCCTACACTACAGTTAATTACCAGCTGGCTGATGACTTGAATGCTTTGTACTGCAGGTTTGATTAGCCTGAGGCTACAAATGACACTGTTACCAGCTCTGTCAGTATTCAGACTTATATGACTCTATCTTCCACACATTCTCACATTCAGCCTGCATTAATTATCTCTGAGGAGAATGTGTATCATTTTTTTAAAAGACAGCAAATTAAGAAAGCAGCTGGCCCAAATGGGGTTTCACCTTCCTGTTTAAAAACCTGTGCTTATCAACTGGCTCCTGTTTTTATTCAGACTTTTAATAAATCATTAGAGCTGTGTGAAGTTCCCTTATGTTTCAAACAAGCCACAACCATTCCAGTGCCTACAAAATCCACTATAACAGGATTGAATAACTACAGGCCTGTTGTTTTGACATCGTTGGTCATGAAGACTTTTGAGAGGCTGGTGTTAGCTTATTTGAAGGATATTACAGCTCCCTTGTTGGACCCTCTTTAGTTTGCTTATTGAGAGAAGTGGTCAGTGGATGATACAGCACTATATCTTGTAACATCTTGACAACCCAGGGACATATGCAAGGATTCTGTTTGTGGACTTCAGCTCTGTATTTAATACAATAATTCTGGAACTTCTTCACTTGAAACTCTCCCAGCTTCCCATTCCTGTTTCCATCTGTCAGTGGATCACCAATTTTCTAACCAACAGGAAACAGCAGATGAAATTGGAGAAATTTACATCTAGCTATTACACGATCAATACATATGCCTCCCCCTCCCCCCCGGGGATGTGTGCTCTCCCCACTGCTATTCTCCCTCTATACTAATGACTGTTACCTCTAAGGACACTTCTGTCAAACTTATTAAATATGCAGATGATACAACTATCATTGGTCTCATCAGGAATGTTGATGAGTCTGCATACAGATGGGAGGTTGAGCAGCTAGCCCTTTGATGTAGTCAGAATAACCTGGAAGTGAATACTCTTAAAATTGTGGAGATGACAGTGGACTTTAGGAGTGGTACTGCAGTATTATTCCCCCCTCCTTATATTTAATACTGCTGTCAGTTGTGGAATCCTTCAAGTTTTTGGGATCTATAATCTCATGGAGCTTGAAATGGGAGACCAATGTAGGGTCCATCATAAAAAAGGCACAACAGCGAATGTACTTTCTGCGACAGCTGAGGAAGTTCGACCTCCGACAGGAACTGTTGATTCAGTTCTATAGATCAGTCATTGAGTCTGTTCTCAGCTCATCCATAACAGTGTGGTTTGGATCTCTGACTAATCATGACAAAAATAGGTTACCTCAAATAGTCAGGTCTGCCAAAAATATCATTAGTGCTAGTTTGCCCTCCTTACAAGACCTGTACTATTTCAGAGTCATGAAAAGGGCAGGGAAAATCATCACCGACCTTTCACATCCAAGCCACCATCTTTTTGAACTATTACCATCAGCCAGGCTTTATAGATTAATACGCACCAAAACAAGAAGATATAAGAACATTTTTTTCCACAGGCCATCAAGTTCATAAATGGTTAACTCAGCTTATTAGGTTGGGATATTCTTTTTACCAAGCCTCAGAGGATTCTGTGGTATTGTTTACATATTGTTAATACTTGTTTCTTTCAGAGTTTATTTCAGTATTTCTTACACTAAGTTGCACTTTGCACCTTGTATGGGTATGTATATGTACATTTACTTTTTTTGTCTTGTTCTTAATAGTTGCATGTATGTCGTTTGTCCTGTTCTTAATAGTTGTGTGAATGTCATTTATCTAATTCATACTTGGAGAGTCACTGAAACCGGAGTCAAATTCCATGTATGCATGCATATTTGGCCAATAAATGTGATTCTGATTCTGATTCTCATCTACATTTTGAGCTACAATTAACTAAATTTTGCACATACAGCATTTGTGTTATTCCAAATATTGTACAATTGCAAGATCACTATTTTCATCACATGACATGGCATATGCTTTACAAGATCATTGTCTACAATTAAGTAATCTCATACTTCCCATATTCCTGTCCAAATGTATTGCTCATCAAACAGTTTTTTTTGGCAGTAAAGACTTTTTTACAAACAGAGAAAAATATGCAAAAACATTCTTATCTTCCAGGACATCATTTTGAAACTGCACAGTAATCGGGTCTATATTAGAACATCGAAGTTTCAAAACTTCGAATGTTCTAATATCGAACCCTATTCAGCGAAAGCTGAAAACATCGAACATACAGAACAGCAAATTTTTTCCTAGGGAAAATATTCGCTGTTCCAAAACACATACACACAACACAAGCACACCAAAGAAACAGCAATACACACAAATACACCTAAAATCTTACACCTAACCCTACACTAAACTATACACACACCACTAACTATCCACTTACCTTAACCCAAACCCTAACCCTAAAGTCCATCACTATCGCACACTCACCTCACCCACCCCCTAACCCTAACTCACCTACCCTGCCCTAACCCTCACATCCACACAATCGCACACTTGCCTGACCCGCACCCTAACCCTAACTCACCTATCCAGCCCTAACCCTCACGTCCACACAATCACACACATACCTATCCCATGCCCTAACCCTAACTCACCTAACCTGCCCTAACCCTCAGGTCCACACAATCGCATACATACCTAACCCACACCCTAACCCTAACTAACCTAACCCGCACTCAATCGCACACTTACCTGAACCCGACCCGTAACTTTCCACCCCAGTGCTGAAAATACCGAAGCAACAGAAACGGACAACCAAATTCTTTCCCTAGGAAATAATTTGGTTTTCTGTTGCTTCGATATTTTCAGCTTTCGCTGAATAGGGTTCAATATTAGAACATTCAAAGTTATGAAACTTTGATGTTCTAATATAGACCCCAATAATCTTCCTTATTTCTATAATATCCAAAACAAAAACAAAATAGTTCTACAGATGTTCTTTTTTTCTCTCAATATAATTCATAAATGTCATCAAAAGACATTAGTCTCAAAAGTCACAGTACAGAACTTCTCCTTACCTAAATGAATTATTTATCTAATATCTGCTGGAGAAGACAGAAGCAGACTAATAATATTATTATCCCAAAGTAAGAGAAGTACAAACTACAACAACTAAAAAAAATGAAATCTATTAAAGCCAGACTAAAACAGTACTTGTCCAAATCTTGGTTATACCCATGCTCTGCACTTGGATAATCATACCGTTGTGAATTTCTGTCCCCTGTTTTTGCCTATATCATCTGTGTGCCATTTGTTTTCCTTTGTACATGCCAACATATGTTTTTGGAAATTTTTTGTATTTCTCAAAGCCATTTTGGGTAGAATAACACTGTAATCACATTCTACCTTTCTAATGTTTTCAGTTTTAATATGTAAACATGGAGGTTTTCTGCCTGGGCTTCTACAGAAAAGGGTTTTTGTGTAATCAGGCTGTTCTAGTCAACAAATGCAAAGAAATAATTAAAAAATATAAATAAAAGTACCTAAAATCAAAACAAATCTCAAGTCCAGCAAGAAGGGAAAACGAACATAGAAAAATGCAAAATCTCCTTTTAGGACAATTGCTTTATTACATAATTATGAACTTTCATTCTCAATATCCCAGAAATTCATCAGAATTAAATAAAACCAATAAACACTGTCATTTTAATAAGTCAAAATAAAATCACATAATAGTATTCATCCAGTTATATTAAACATATTCCTTTCTAGGTGGTAAATACATTCCTCGATACATAGAACAAAAACATTTAACAATATTATAAAACCATTATCCTAACAGGAGTTTTTTTTTATTTTTTTTCCAAAGTACCTGTTTAGTAGTTGTTTCCCTTGACCCGGAGCCTTACAAATGGGAATTACTTTTCCTTTAACCTTAAATCTACTTTCGTAGCTACAACAGTCACCTCTATATAAGTCTTTCTTTTGGCTTTATAGCAAGCATTCCCTTATACATTGCACTGAATCATCCTTTAATCTCTTCCAGCAGCCCTTCCTCCTCTGAAGCTGGTCCTTCACATTTATCTTCCAGTAAACACCATTCCACAGCCTGGGTCCATGACATCACTACCATCTCCTTTGGCTTATCTTCTTTAATTAATTCCTGCAGATTTTTGTTGTCTAAATCATCTATGGACAAAATGGTACATTCACCTTCTATTTTTTCCTTTCCTCAGCTGCCTATTGTAGCTTTAAATAACTAACAATTGATTAACCTCCTTTTATGCCACCTGTCTCCTCCATGGTTCTCCCCTCCCACTTCTCATGGGACCACCAGAGTAGTGACCCTAGTGAAAAGAGTAGGGAAAGTCTCTCACTGCTCTAAGCAAATTTCCCTGTACATAATATATATAGCACCTCTGGTATCTCCTGAAAGAGACTGCTGGCCTAGTAGAACTAATCCAGTCAACAAAGTCTATATTAATAAATACATTTAATTGCATGGATGAATGGCTCATAATTTTATGTGTTTCTGGTATGTTGCTGTAAAACATGCAAAATGATACTTTCTCTACACAATATCATGAACGCAGTAACACTCATTGTAAAACCCAGACAGAATGTGCTTTACCTATCTTAAGAACAGGTGTAATCTTTGGTGAAGGGACTCCTTCACATCAAAATACAATATCAAATAAATAATTTTGTTATGTATATCAATTAAAACTTTTAAGAAGATGACATTATAAAAGTCTATTTTATAAGCACAATAAAGAACATATGGATGTGTATGCTAAAATTATCACACACCCAGGGGAGTTGGGTGGTATCACCCCAAATGTATATGCTAATACCATCATAGGTTCATAGGTTCATAGGTGTGTACTAGGCTAATAGCCCTGGAGCCTATATAAGCCTAGCCCAAGAAGATTCCCCGACATCATGCCTCCCAAAGTTAGTTCCCAGTGCCCCTGTCAAGCAAGGCCACTGAAGTGATCCCCGGGGTGAACTTCCTATTTCCCACCCACTCATCAAGATTTCTCTTAAAGAGGGCCAGTGAAGTGCTCTGCTTGACGTAAATGGAAAGTTTGTTCCAGAGTATGGGAAGTTTCTGGCTTAGGAACCTGACCCTCCCAGCATGTTCTGTTTATTGTGATAATGAGGTTAAGGTCCCTGGAGCATGTGGCATGGAGGGATTGGGATTTCTTTAGGTGTAGCATATCTAGCAGCTCTGTGTCAGACATGGCTTTGTAGATCAAGCAGAGATCGCCTCTAAGTAGGCGATAAGAGACAGAGTATAGCTGGAGCTTTTTGAGACTGTCCATATAGGGCATGTATCTAAGCCCTAAGATCCTGTTAGTGAGGTATTGTTGTGGCCTTTCCAGTGGCTGTAGGTGTCTAGTGAGGTACATACCAAATGGGGCATTGTATTCTATAATAGGTCTAATGAGGGATGAGTAGAGAGGGATTATGACCTCTTTCTTCCTGGATGAGAAACCTTTTGTATTGAGATGTGCCACAGAGAAGGACTTTCTGACTACAGTGGCAATGTGGTTATCAAAGGAGAGGTTGCTGTCAACCTGTGTCCTCAGGTCTCTTATCACACCTTCAGTGTTTAATGGACTGCCACCTATGCGGTAGTTCATGGGCACCAAATTTTTTCCAAAGGGAATGATAATGCACTTTTTGGCACTTAAGGCCACGGTTCTGGCACCAGTCATTGGTGTCAGTGAGGCCTTTTTGTTGAATGTCTACATCAGCTGGAGAATCAGTAATGGCTCCCAGTTTGCAATCATCTGTGAACTTCATCAGGCAGAGTCCCTTTGTGTTGGCCTGAACTTCAGAGAAGTAGATGCCAAACAGAAGATCCAGGACCGATCCCTGGTCGGTAATCAGATTTGGAGTCCGCATATCGCATAATCCTTATTAAAATGTATATCTGCATTTAAGCAGAAAAACAATTCTAAATTTAATAAAAGCATGACAGGCTAAAAAAATACATAACTACACAAACGCAATAAGATTATTCATAAGTAAACATACATCTGAGCTGAGCACACTCATTTTTAAGTTAGCTTTATCTTCTAACTACAAAGTCACTATAAAACTGGTAAGTTAGTTGGGTAAGCAGACACTTTACTTGTTACTGGAAAAAACAACATATTAACTGCACACTGGTAAACAAAGAATGGTTCTGTTTTTGATTCCCCAAAAAATGACATTTTGTAAAAAAACTAGATTTAGTGGCAATGTCCAAAATGCAGCTGCTCAACATACAAATTATCAAACTGAAATATGGTCAGCTAAAACAAGACTGGCCTTGTGAGACTATGCATACTAGTGTGTGCACTGATGTGAGCACATACAAATGCAGCATTGTGGTCCAGTGGAGTTTCTCTGTTGGTCAATATTCAAATGATTGAAGCTTGCAATACATCTTCTGACATAGTTAAGCACCCGTGCTTGGTGTGCCCTTGTTATCGATGCATCGGTTCCTCATGTAGACTACGCCATCCCCATTATTACTCTAAATTCATTCCAAACCACTTGCAAAATTTAAAGCATTAAAAAATAGGGTCTATATCACGTTGTCAAACTTTTAAAAGGTCGAACACAATATGGTCGACACCATATGTTCAAACTTTAAAAGTCTGAAAACGTAATAAAAAAAAAAAAAACTTACCTGAAGGTTGTAAGCAGGGGGCAAGCTCCCCTGCACCCCCCACACCCCCACTACTTAAATATACAAATTCTGAGATCACACTACATTGCAGGAAAGGGAAAGCTTCCCTTACAGAGATCTCCATTAAAAAGTTTGAAGTTTTACATATTTGAACATATGGTTTCGACCATATAACTTTCGAACTTGTAAAAGTTCGACAACGTGAATGGGACTCTAAAAAATACAGCCTCTTCAGTCCTCTGCCCACCCAGAAGGAAGCAACATAACATTTCACTTAAAAAAAAGATAGGTAACCAGTTACAGCTCAATCTATCCTGCAGCTATCTAAATCCACCTTTAAACTATTCTATGAAAAATACTGCCTCGCCTTGAAAAACAAAATAGCCATCTAATGATTTTTCCATCTGACTTCTCCTGTTCACTTGTCCATCACATACTTAAAGCATTTAACATTATGGAAAGTCAGACACCTTGTTTATCTTCTCTTGCCAGTAGTTTCAATTTTGTAGGTATTATAGGTGGAGTAAAGGGAGACAATTGACAGTGCATATTCAAGTTTGGGAATAAATGCATTCTTAGCTAGAGCTTGCCTATATTCCTTTGTTAGGATGTTGGTTTGGAATTAGCAGGTTTCATATGAGACCAGACTTTTGAAACATGTAAGTCAGTGTGCATTTTGAATGACAGACTCATATCCAGAGTTGGTCTTAGGTGTTTGTATTTGTTCACTATGATTATGGGCAGTTTGTTGGATGTGAGTATGGTTAAGGGGAGGATTTTGCTAGTTTTGCTCTCTACCAAAATGTATGGTTAATGTTTTGGTCATGTTTGAAATATGTTGATTATTCATAAGCCAGTTGCAAAGAGCTGAGAAGTCCTTTTGCAGATATTTTTGGACAGCTGCATAAGTGAGACTTCTTTAATCCTGCATTGCAAGATATTTTATGTATTTAACAACAAACCTTTTTGTACTGTTGATACAAATAAATACAAACACATGCAGTTATGTATGTCCGCACACACACACACACACACACACACACACACACACACACACACACGCACACACACACACACACACACACACACACACACACACACACACACACATGCGCATATATGGGGTAATAGCTCTTGGTGTACTAGCTCTTCATACTCTTCATACTTGTAGGTGATGTTCAAATAGTTGTAGGACTGCCTAGAACTAGTGCTAAACTGACCAGCTGTACTTATCACTAGCTATAGAGCAGTCGTGAAACATTTTATCTATACCTTTAGAATTATTATACAGTGGCCAGCAGGATGGAAAACCACCAGAATACACTTCACTGATGTCCAAGATAACTAAGTTTACTGATGACTGCACACTCAGAGGTGTCATCTACTCACCGGTTGACATAAAGAACTTCTAGACGGGCCTAACTAACACAAACTCCTGGTATGAGGACTATCAAATTTAAACTGCTATGAAAGATATAGGTAAATTCATAGGCATCAGTCTCACATGACCATCACATATAAACTACCATTAAGAGTTCCTTCTGTGGTTAGCAGACCACATTGATTTGCCAAGGATGGTTTGCACCTCGCCCCTCTAGGCTTTTGAATACTCACTAAAACTTTATCCACCCCCATAGTGCCTTTTTAAGCAATGCCAAATTGACTAACCTACCGACATAGTTAACTCAATTTAAGTGAACCTCAAGGAGTTACCGCTTAATGCAAGGAGTCTAAAGTAAAAAAAAAAAGAACTACACTCTCTCCAAGCCCTCTTCACAGTCAGGAATATAGGTATCTGTGCAGTTAATGAGACATGGTTTAAAGAGACAGGGAGTAACTTGGCAGCCCATGGTTTCAGTGCTTTCCACACTTTTTGACCAGTAGATGCACAGATAAGTGTTAAAGGTGGAGCTGTCTCAATATACATCAATAACAAGCATACCTTTAGGGTAGCCTAACAGGATGATGCTGTGACGACTGGAGAGAGATGGACGAAGGCTGCCAGCCTAGTTGAATAGAATTTAATATATAATTCTATCAACTGTATAAATAAATGTAAAATACAGGCTTGTGTAGGAAAGCACTGTGAAATGTGGAACTGCAAAATATGTGACAACATTGCACTCTACTGGCCCAGTGAAGCATGTTGTATCCTTTCATGTTAGAATTCGGCCCAAGGGTGGATGGATGAAGATTTCATGCCCATTGTTTTAAGGCTAAAGTTTATGACCAGAATTTAGATGTGGAAGGTGCTTTTATTGCTTTAGTTTCTGTTAGCATATATATGTGAAATGTCTTGTATCATTGTAAGTTTCTGAGGAGGTATTAGATTGCTAAATAATGCAGTTTGTTGCATGAGAACTCAGATCAGCTGTTAATATGATGCAGTATGAATACTGGGAAAACCTAAGTGTCAAAAATGATGTAATTTTGGGAGGGCCTTAGAGACATGCTTGTAAGTAATGTTTAAATACTATTTCTCACAAGAGACAAGGAGCATTTTGGTCTGGACATCTAACTTATCAGCACTCTGCCTTATGCTCACATGTAAGTTTTTAGCACTGTAATATCTTGTAGGAATAGTTAAAGCTAGTAAAGATTAATTAGGTATTTTTCTTTGAACCCAGACCTGTCCTACTGTATTATTTTAAGTTTCTGTGTGATCTGTGAACTCTTAGATATCTCTATGGTGTAGTAGATTTGTCTTGTGTTTTAATTATTTATTATTAAATATTTTTAAAACCTTCTACCTGTGGCTGGTTTGTGTAGAGATGAAATATGCTTTAGAGTACATTATATATTTATAGAGTTTACTGTTTAAGCCCTTCCAGTAAGCCTTAGACTGTATAGTCACATTACCATTGGATATTAATATGGCACAGTAATAATTGGACACCCTTTTAAGGGCCTTTTGTAGCTGATATTATTAACTGGGTGGTGGCAGTAATTACTACTGTATAGTCTGGATAAAGGGGCACAGCTGGAGAATCTGTGTCAGCCTTTCCCAGGAGTGTCTGTGAAGTTGTATAAATACTTATCTCAAAGTGTGTGTGTGTTGTGTCAGCTACTTGAGTAGGGACACGAAGCACTGGTTGGACAGAAAGGGTACTGGAGGTTTTAGATTGCCCAGTTAGGCTGGGACCTGGACCCTGTAGCTGTGCCAGTGGGAGGTTTTACTGGGGACCTGGTGAGCAAGGGAGCAACCAGCCCCAGCTTGACTGTGATCTCTGTGTGCACTTAAGGCAAATTGTACTTTACTGTGTGTATTAGTTATCCTTTCCTCCTCTAGGAGACAACCTCCCTGGTGTTAATGGTGAGGACTGAGGCTCCTTGATTGCTGGGCCAGGGCATGGTCATCACAGATGCATTGGAGTTTCTCCACATGCAGATCACCATAGACAAAATCCTGTACCATATCCTAGCCAGCTATAGGTTGCCCTCCAAGTCCCAAGAAGCCAACAATGCACGATTAGACCTACTGCAGACACTTATCATCCATCCTAACACCCTACTCATAAGAAACTTTAACTACCCCTCTATAAACTGGGAATGCTACATTGTCTCATATCTACAGGCACAGAGATTCCAGGACTTTGTAAATGTAAACACCCTTGACCAAATAGTGAATATGTCCACTAGAGGCTCCAACATACTAGACCATGTACTTACAAATATGGGAAAATGCTGCACCCCCCATGTATCAGCCTCCCTGGTAAGGTCTAACCATAAAGCTGTCTTCTTCAAAATCAAAATCAACTTTGTAACCCCAGTAAAACTACCTTTTATTAAGTGACGGTTTGTCAAAATTCAATGCCCCTCCAAACCCCAAGAACACAGCAGTCTACACTGAATTGCTCTCAGAAACTCTGTACAACCATGTCAATGGCTGCCTAGAGGCTACTATTCCTACCAGATGTAAGCCTAGGACTAGGCCCAGAATCAAACCACTCTCATGGCAACCCAAATTAAAAAGGATACAGAACAAAAGGAAAAAAGTATGGCAAGAAAGGAAGGATAATTCCAATGAAGACAGCAACTCTCTCATCAAGCTAAATAAGCAATTAAGAGGATTAGTTAGGTCACATAAAGCCAACTTTGAGATTGGGTGAAACAATTGTCCTAGCTGTTTGGAGATTCCCTGTATACTTGTTAGGTCCATGATGATGCATTCCATAGCTTTGCATATCAGATTTTTTGAGTGACTTGTTACAGGCTTCCGGAGGGTTTCTGGAGATATTCCACCTGTTTCTTTTTACAACAGTTTTTCTTTGGTTAGCAGTTTGTTTTGCGAATATAGTTAACCTGTTAGCAGAAACGTCAGTTTCAAAATTACCCCCATCTCACCCTCAACCATCCCCCAAGAAATACCCTCAAACACAACCCCTCCAACTATAACAAGGGAGCCTGTACTGGCTGCAATTGCTAAGTCCAGGAACACAGCCTAAGTGGACCCCAATAACATCATGTGATGCCCCCTGAACAGTCTAAAATATGACTTACCAGGACCCCTAGAGTCACTGTTTAATTATAATCTTAAAACAGATTTTTTTGTCATGCAAATGGAGGATTGCAACTGTCATCCCCTTCATAAGGGAGGACCTTCAACAGATCCTGAAAACTACAAACCCATTAGTCTGACTAGTCTTATTTGCAAAGCCATGGAAATAATTATCCTGCAAATTATCAACAAGGACATAGATGACTTCCAAGATGACTGCACATTGAGTAACAGCTTAATTCTAGTTCTCCCAGTTTGAAAACAGAAACTCAGCAGCAAAGACAAGTAGAGTTGTGTTTATGGGTAAATTTCAGTAACTGGCTACTAAGTGTACTGCCTGGATGCCAGGAAAAAAGAAATACAGAGGACCTGGAAAAAATCAGCTGTTTATCAAAAAGCAATGCAACCTCCAGACATGAATTCCAGTAACCTACAGGAAGATATAAGACAACTGCAAACAGACTTGGTTAAAATAAGCAAAATACTGATGGAGTATATCAACCCAAACAATAAAACTCAGGAAAATGATAGAAGTTTTAAAGAAATATTCAGATGAGGTGATAAAGCTGCAAAAATCAAAGGTCAAAATGAAGGGAAGGCTGGCTGAATATGAGACTCCTCAGAAAGAGATGTTTCAAAAAATAATAGAATTAGAGGACAGAGCACATAGGGAAAACCTGAGATTTTCAGCTATACCAGAGAAGCTGGAAGGAACAGAATGCATCAGTTTTATGAAAGCACAAATAAGCAACTGGACTAGTATTCCACAGCATGAGTTGTTAGTTGAAAGGGCACATCATGTGTATGCTCCACACCTGGCTATTAGAAAGCAACATAGACCTTTAATAGTAAAGATGCAATCTACCAGCAGAAAGAGATTATTTTGACAATACTGTGGAAGAAGGGCAAAGTACTAAAAGTGGGAGACAGCAGAGTGTTTGTAGAGAATGATTACTCATTGAACACCAGGCAGAAGAGAAGCAAATTTATTCCACTGCTCATGGAATGTTGAGATGCAGGCGTGAAATTCGAACTGCTGTATCCAGCTGTCTTCAAAGTAGTATTTTTTGATGAAGTACATGCTAAGGAGGAAATTCAAAAGTTCATCTAACAAAAAGTGAGCTGTGAAACTGAAAGAGATTCTGCTTTTTGTTCTTATGGTAATAAAGACCACAGAGAGACTGTACCTGTGAAACATTTCCAATGTTTCAACATAAAATGTTGAAGTGAAGGAAGGGAACACAAGAGTAGACTAGAAGAATTGAGAGTATGTTGGAAATGAAGCAGAGACAGGATTTCGGAGCTGGAGATGAACAGTAATAAAACAAGTAATTTAATGTGGGATTACAATGCAACAATTCTATGTGTAAAATATGACAGAACACGAAAATCTGGAAATATTGGAATTTTTTCAGAATTTGTTGGACTTGCGGGAAACTCTAAAGTATATGCCCTACTTCGTGTTATTCATGTTCAAGAAAATGCTTTGGGGAGGGGAACAGGTGGGAGAAAGTTAACTGTAAGTAAAGAATTTTTTCTTACTAGTGAAAAAATATTTTGAGCTCTCTCTGCTTACTGCTTGCTGCTTCTTGCTGTGGGATGGATTTGAGGTGTTCTTAAGACACTCAGTCTTGCTGGCTGGATTCTGCTAAAATTCAAAGTCTGGTTATATTTGCATTCACAGTCTGTTGCATACAGAAACTTGCAGAATATACACTGATGAGAGAATATTCTTTGCAGCATCAACTTATAATAAATCAAAGGAACCACGTTGCAGCTTAAAAGTACTGTTCCAACTTTACTTCTCATATAGTACAGATGATGCCTCTAAAATAACTGGATTTATACAGCTCTTTATATACAGTTTTAGTCCTGTAGAAACAATACTAAGCTTCCTTGTTTAACAATGTCTTGTAAGAGACCAGCTTTTCTGACAGTGTGAATATCCTGTAACAGTGTCCTGATGTCCATGTAGAAAAGAGGAAACACATTGTTCTGTATTCTATTTGGATCTGTGTATATGAACATATGTTCTTGTGCCAATGCTGATAAGCATATCCTGTTTTCATATTTTTGAGAAAACACATTGTCAGAGATCAGCTTTTCTGACAGGGTGAACATCCTGTATTTTATTTGGATCTTTGTATAAAAACATCTGTTCTTGTGTCATATCCTGTTTTTCCATGCAGCAAAACATATTTTTGAGAAAACACATTGTCACAGTGTCATAAACATATCCTGTTGTTTTAGGAAACGTATTGTGTCCATTTTTTATATGCAGAATAACATGTCAGTGTTCTTTAAGAGCAGATTTTGCATTTTTGTTCTTGCATACATCCTGTTTGAGTCTGTAAGGGAAAAATGTCCATTCTTTAAAAGCAGATTTTGTATTTTTGCTCTTGCATACATCCTGTTTGAGTCTGTAAGGGAAAAATGTCCATTCAGATTTCTTTTTCAAGCCATGGTCATTTAGTATGACTGCTGATCACATATTACTAAACTCTGTTTCTGCATTAGCATATTTACAACATAATTAATTTCAGATTTATATTCATAAAATCTAACAATTCCCTCTGTTTTTAAACATACTCAAAACATTTTATATAGAAAACACATTAAGAAACAGACCTTTAGTTTGATACAACAAATCAAAATGCAATTTTACATAGTTAATACAATGATATTAAGTATTACTACAAAAACTGAATGTATTTCAAACTTTTTCTTTTGCAGACCATTCTGTGAAAATATTTTATCAGTTATGAGCTGTGTCTGCTTTAGCTTAACTTGATCAATTTATTCTTTTGCAATCACAGAATTTAATTTATGACTTAGAACTGTTTCATTAACTCTTTGCAACTGTTGAATTAACTATACATTTATACACTACTGAAAACACACAATTTCAATGTCATTTTAACCATAACATTGTGGTCATGTCTTTGAACTGCCCATTAACATCTTGGTAAAATACTGAACTGGGCTTAGATAATAAATATTTGAAAGCAATTATTTCACTGGGGTAAAACCAGTGATATTACAACTTGACAAATTAGTTTTGAACTTATTACAATGTATCCTGATCAGTATGTATTTACACAGACTGTTTGCTATTTATGCATTTCAATCTAGTAGGTCCCCTGGACCCATTTTTTCTTTAAAACATGTTTTTTCACACATATTTATTGCTAGACATTCATTTAATTTGTACTGAATTCTTCTGCATTTGTACATACAAAGACTATCATTTGTACTGAATTCTTCTGCATTGTTGTACACAATGACTATAAAGTACATTTAGTCTAATCTTACAAATTTAATAACATTAATATTAAGCAAAATCTTGGAAAATGTCTCTTTAGAAATATCTAGTGGAACTGGCACCGAAGGCATATGTCCTGTTATTTTAAACAACATACTCATGCTTTTTATACCAACATTGTTTTGCCAAAAACATATTAAAAATAGTGACCATTCTTGCTATTAGAAACATTTATGCATTTTGCATATCTTTATTCTCTCTTGTATAGCTTTAATAAAGCAATTTTAAATCATCTCTTGTTTTTTAAACCATCTCTTGTATAGCTTTACAATTTAACAGGCTGTAAATACAATTTAATTCTAAACACTATTTTATCCTGTCATGTTTAATCCAGTTTACCAGTATTTCTAATACACTAATACCTGTTCTTTCCTCTCCCTAAAAGAGTATTGTCAAGAAGGAATGAGATATTTTTTTTCCTGTATCTTTATTTTAGACCCTTATTGTTTATTTTTTCTGTAGCTTTATTTCAGACCCTTGTTGTTTATTTTTGACCCTTGTTGTTTATTTTTATTTCAGACCCTTGTGCAGTACTGCTTATATAGTCAGTGTAAAACTGAGAAAGTGTCCCTCCCCCTGTAGTACATCAGCATTGTTTTCCTGCCCTATGCTGTAAGAATAGAATGTATGTCAGCCTAACACTATGGTTATACATTTATTTTATTAAATTATGAACTTTTGTCTGATTTGATAATTTTTTATAAAGCTTTTGCTGTTTACTACCACTAGTAGGCATTTACACCCTCCTGCACAATTGATTTGAACTGTATATATACTATAGCCCATTTGCTGGCTGTACTTGATACAGCTGAGTTTTTTTTGTCCTTTTAACATTTACTTGCAAACAGATTATAAGTGACATCTATGCACAATTGTGGCATTTTATGACAATTACTAAATAGTGTTGCTTGTAAACATTTTAACAATTATGTTTTAATAACGATGCTTTAGAAAAACTCAAGCTACTTGCCTGGCAATCAGTCTTGTTGTTTATCTTATCTTTTCAACATTTCCTGTAACTATTCATTCAGTCTAGGAAGGCCTGAGCTCACATTTCATACTCTGTAAACTATAGTTAATTATTTTGGCATTTTTCCTTTAATGTGATTGTGATTTGCATAACTATGCATTTATACAACATAAATAGACATCATTTTACAATTACCTTACATGGATTTCAGTATTTTTTTTATTTATTTAACTATTTAACTGTCCTGCCATTAATTTTACAAAAACTGTTTGAATAATACCATCTGTGATTTTCTTTTTAAAATTCAGAACTTTAACTGTTTGGTGTTACTATACAATTATAACATATGTTTATTTATATTTGCTGTTGTCTGCCTTTTGCTTTTGTGCATTGTAAACAGATGTACTCTAGATGAAAAGAACACACATGCATGTCTGTCTTGTATATGTATATCTTTATACAAGCATGTACTCATCTATTTTAATTTATATATTATAATACACTAGAACAGTTTTGTTTACCTTTTGACTATGCTAATGAATGGCATTCATATGTTTTACTTTACTGTAGTACTGATAGATGTCTTGCTTTAACTGAATGAAAGTAAAACATTTAAGAATGATTTGTCCAGACATCAGATCCTACCATCCTACCATGTATGTTTAACCATTTTCAAAACATAAACATACTATAAAATATATTTCTTTTGCACAGATTAACTGTGTATTCAGGAAGTTCCCAGTCTTTGTCAATTCAGCTAATTTATTTCCTTTATCCTGCAACTGCTGTTGAATTTCCTTATAGTCTGCTTGATATGTCTCAGGAGCCTGTTCTGCTGAATCTGGAACTCCTAAGCACTTTTGAAAAGATGTATGTATAACTTGTCTAAGCTTCCTGAACTTATTGTGTCTGTCTTTTAGAAGTTTACTACATTCCTTTGTAACAAAATGTACTAGGGGTTCTATCAGTAACTGATTTGACTCACATGTGGTGACAGGACATAACTGTTCAACATCAGAATGTAATGGAAACACTTTATCCTTAGTTAATTCTTCAGATCTGTCTTTACAGTCTATTTTTTTAGCAAAATGATGCAATATTATTTTATGGCATAATACACAAAATAAACATTTGTCATATTCCACATGGTTTTATTTGAGATACCAGTCAAATATTGTAATACATTTGCATAATGCCTTACTATCAACCTGCCCTAATAAGGTTTTACATTTACTAATGTGCTGTGTATACCAACATAGCAATTTTTTACATTTGCTTAAATTATGCATGAAAATATCCATACTGTCTAATCTAATATCCAAGACTGTTTAATATCCAAAACTGTCGAATAGCAACCATACTAAAAAATGTGACGAGAAAAAGTCTTACCAGTGAGCAAGAAAACAGGTGATCAGGCTGTTGTTGCAGATGTTGAAAATTTTTTCAAAGTCACTGAGAAGCTGGGAAAGCACAACAGGTAGCGGACTACTGTGCTAGGGGACTTTCTCCTTTTATTCATGAATTTATGGCACTCCGAACTTGTTGAACTAGTCTCACTCTCTGCGATTGCAGAAAAAAAAAAACTTACTACTACTTAAGCTGCATAAACTGGACTGTCTGTTTAGGATTTACATACGTGCATAAATGTTAGTTACTGCAATTTGACTGAAGTGACCCTCTGCAGGGCTTACCATCACTCCTCCTGTGTTTGAATGCAGATTGATTGTAAAAATGCAGGCTAGCTTGCCATTGAAAAAAAAATATGAGCTAGTAGTCACCAGCTGGCTTGCCATTGAAAAATTTTTTCAGCTCTCTGCTTACTGCTTGCTGCTTCTTGCTGTGGGATGGATTTGAGGTGTTCTTAAGACACTCAGTCTTGCTGGCTGGATTCTGCTAAAATTCAAAGTCTGGTTATATTTGCATTCACAGTCTGTTGCATACAGAAACTTGCAGAATATACACTGATGAGAGAATATACTTTGCAGCATCAACTTTAGAGAGCAGTAACAAATAACTTTTATAATAAATCAAAGCGGGAACCACGTTGCAAAAAAGTACTGTGTCAACTTTACTTCTCATATAGTACAGATGATGTGAGAGATATAACATTTACTATCATACCTCTAACATAACTGGATTTATACAGCTCTTTATATACAGTTTTAGTCCTGTAGAAACAATACTAAGCTTCCTTGTTTAACAATGTCTTGTAAGAGACCAGCTTTTCTGACAGTGTGAATATCCTGTAACAGTGTCCTGATGTCCAGAGGAAACACATTGTTCTGTATTCTATTTGGATCTGTGTATATGAACATATGTTCTTGTGCCAATGCTGATAAGCATATCCTGTTTTAAAACACATTGTCAGAGATCAGCTTTTCTGACAGTGTGAACATCCTGTATTTTATTTGGATCTTTGTATAAAAACATCTGTTCTTGTATCATATCCTGTTTTTCCATGCAGAAAAACATATTTTTGAAAACATATTTTTGAGAACACATTGTCAGTGTCATAAACATATCCTGTTGTTTTAGGAAACGTATTGTGTCCATTTTTTATATGCAGAATAACATGTCAGTGTTCTTTAAAAGCAGATTTTGCATTTTTGTTCTTGCATACATCCTGTTTGAGTCTGTAAGGGAAAATGTCCATTCTTTAAAAGCAGATTTTGTATTTTTGCTCTTGCATACATCCTGTTTGAGTCTGTAAGGGAAAAATGTCCATTCAGCCATGGTCATTTAGTATGACTGCTGATCACATATTACTAAACTCTGTTTCTGCATTTAAGCAAGCCTTTTCTTTCAGCATATTTACAACATAATTAATTTCAGATTTATATTCATAAAATCTAACAACTAGCACTATTTTTGTGGTGTATGGTTTTCTTTGCATGCTATAAAGTAAAGTTTTCTCAGTTATTTTTAATGGTAATGGGGAATTGTAAACAGGTGCTGCTGTTCTTTTTTTCTTTTCTTTCTGCCTTCTCTGTGTCTCTCTTCTTGTTCAGTTTTAAGACATGTAGGCAATGCAATGAAATAAAAAGCCTGGTTAAAACAGCATGCCAAAAGAAAAATGAATGTGCCTTTTTCTCATTCTTGCATGGGGAAATGGCTGGATTAAGGGCCTTATATTGATTTAGCAACATGTTTAAAAAGTAAGCAAGTAAATTAAAAAGAATATTGAATATTATGTGGCTTTTTCTAGCAAGTACATGTATGCTCAGTAGCAATTCTGCAGCTGGTCTTCATGTTTCCATGGAAAAAAATCTGATAAAGAGAAACTGGCTGCCTGGTTCAAGTGTCTCCATGGAGACAATCTAATAATGAGATATTAGCTACAGTTGAGTGGAATGTGATCGGCTGAAGAAAAAAAAGCAATGACATATTAGACCTCTGGATACTGAACCAATCCCAGTCTGGCTTTGTCAAAGTATGGTCATGCTTACTGAACCTGGTGGATTTCTTTGAAAATGTCACTTATTCAATGGATGAGGGGAAAGTAGTGCATAGTCAGTGGATGAGAGGAAAGTGGTGCATACTACCTACCTAGATCTGGTTAAAGCATTTGATACAATAACCCACTGTAGTGTTGTCTACAAACTTTTGGAACTAGGCATAAACCCCTTTATAACATGCTGGATAGTTAGCTGGCTCATGGATAGGAAACAAGGGATAGGATAAGTCAGGACACCTCCACAAAGAGGCCAGTCACCAGTAGAGCCCCTCAGATCTCTGTCCTGGGCCTACTCTTCTTTAGCATCTACTTCTTAGTGGTTAAAGCCAATGTCAAAGGCCTCTGGCTGACAAAATTTGCAAATGATTGCAAACTAGAAACAGTCATTGAATCTACCCAAGACAAGAACACCCTTCAGAGAGGTCTAACACAGGCAAATGGTTAGTACAAAAGCCATGGTTTAAAACTCAGTACCAAGAAATGCATTATAGTATCTTTTGGAAAGCTGGTCACCCTGGGTAACTAATTTATCAATTAAACACCCCTAAAAGTTGATTCACCAATCAGGGATCTGAAAACTCATGTAGGTAGTTACCTAACCTTTGACCAACATGTGTCCAAGGTAATAAGAAAATCCTTTTATGTTGCTCAACTTATAAGTGATGGCATGGTATCTAGGTCCAGAGATGTCTTCATACCAAATGCCCCCTTCAGCATGTACCTGACCAGACACATGCAGCAACTGGAATGTTCACAAAGGTTCCTTACAAAAAGAATACAGTGATTAAACACAAAGCCTCAAGCTGATCACCTCAAAGCCCTGTCTCTTTACTTGGTATCATACAGATGTCAGGGAATTGATCTTTGCCTGGGGTACAAGGCATTCCTGGACCCTGTTTTGATTAACCTTTTGCACATCCACAAAACAAATAGCATCAGAACTACTAGAGCAAAGGACCTAAATTCTGCTTGCAACATAAATAGAACATGTTGGAGAGATTGATATGTTCCTCAGAAATTCACATTCTGTGAAGCAGAGTTCTTCTCTAACTCTATTTACATGCAACTTGGACCAATAATTATAAATTCAAATTCAGTCCTGGTCTGGCACCTACACCTCTGATAGACAGAGGCACACAGTAAATCATCCCCTATATAAAACAAATTTGTGGGTCACATTTAGATTGTACAACTAGGCTTATAAGGGCCATGCTGGTTGTTAGTCTATTATACACCCGTGAACCTATGAGCCTAGTGGAATTAATAACTAAAGGTGTATCCTCTAGGTCCAAGGAAGTTATTGTTCATCTCTGCTCCTCCCTGTTCACACCCATAATAGAATAGAATGTCCCCTTTGGCATCTATGTAATAATGCATATTGTCAAAATAAAAAAAAAAAATCAGAATGCTTCCTCACTAAGAAAATCCTGGAAATGATATCCCTAAGATTCATAAGATGTCTAAAAGCCTTATCACTTTACTCTGTGTCATAGATGTCTACATGGAAAGCTACATGTAGAGTTTTAGCCCACAGAAGATACTATACTGCTTGACCATTTACAACTTTGTATACCAGGTAGCACCATCAATAGTCATTTTAGAGATCTAACTGTAGAGTATAATATTAATAGAACCTGTTGGTAGGATAGATACTTACCACTCCACAAGAATTCCCTACCTATGAAATCATCCTTGTCTACATTTCAAACTATGTAGACCCCCAACTTTCTTTACACTCAGTCTGGATGAATGAATGGGGAATCTGTAAAGTCACCACTGGTCTAGACTCGCAGATCCTTATGGGTAGAGAGAGAATAAGCAGTGGGACTTGCAGTGTCTAGGATTCTATTGGTTTACTTGATTGACAGCCTGCCATGCACCTATGAAACCATTACTTTTGAAAAGGATTTCAGTAAATTCTCAATAAAAGCTTCATTAGGTTCCAGCAGAAGAAAGTTTAGTTTTATCTTAAATTTGATGACTTTCAAGGAGTAATTAATATTTACTTGACAAAACACTTTGAGTATTTTACACACACACACACACACACACACACACACACACACACACACATATATATATATATATATATATATATATAGGGATCTACTTCACTTACCCAAAAAACTACATCGCTTACATTCACTTCACCAAGACGAGTACACCGACAAACCAGAAGACCAACATCCGGAACACCGACATTCCGACCTGAGGTAAGTAACCACTTGGCCGTCCCAAAAAAAATAAAAATAAAAATAAATAAATATACCCACACCCCCCTAACTAAATATATCAACTCCGAGATTGCACTATTACAGGAGTAAGGGGCAAAGTTCAACAGGATGGCGAAGCAGTTACTTATCTCAGGTCAGACTGGTGGTGTTCTGGATGTCAGTCTTCTGGTTTGTCGGTGTATTTGTCTCAGTGAAGTGAATGTCGGCAATGTGTTTTTTTGGGTAAGTAAAGTAGACCCCTATATATATATATATATATATATATATATATATATATATATATATATATATATATATATATATATATATATATATATATATATATATATATATATATATGCAAATGACCTCTTAAGGTGCTTCAGTTGTGTCTATATCAGAAGCACAAAACAGCTTCTGAGCGAACATGTAAAGAGCAACACATATTCATTGAACTGCATTTAAGCAATTTGATGAATATGTCACAGGGCAAGGAGGTAGTTGGCCAACTACACGGAGTTGCCCTTTTCTTCACTATAGTGCAATCTCAGAGTTGGTATATTAAATTAAGGAGGGTGTGGGGGGCACAGCCCCCACCTGATAATGTTTTTTAATTTTTTTTTTCCGAATGGCCACATGAATTTTTTTCACTAGGAAAAAAATTGATTATGTGGCCGTTCGCAGTTTTGGGGTTTTGCGTATTATGTGTCGACTTTTATGTAGTCACACATATGCGCTTTCATTGTTCTGATATAGACCTGTTTCAGTTATATGGCAGTTCTGAATGCCCTTGACTTTTTTTCTTTTTAAGTTTGTTAATAGACAAATTCAGGCCAATAAAGCCAAACCCCACTCCACGAAGTGAAAACTCTAGCTTGGCTAGGATTGTCTTGTCGTTTTTTACTAATTGGTTTGGCTGTCTGTCCTGTTTACTCTTTGATATATATATATATATATATATATATATATATATATATATATATATATATATTTATATGTGTGTGTGTGAGTATATATATATATATATATATATATATATATATATATATATAGGTAGGTTCATAGGTAGGTACTAGGTTATCGGTCCTGGGGCCTATACAAGACCAGCCAAAAAGGTACCCTGGCTTTTGTCACCTAAGAAAATAATTTTCCTGTGCCACTGTCAAGCAGAGCCACAGAGGTGATCCCGGGGTGAATTTCCTATTTCCAATCCAATCATCAAGATTTTTCTTGAAGAGTGCTAATGAGGAGCTTTGTTTGATATAGATAGGTAGTTTATTCCAGAGTATGGGAAGCCTCTGGGACAGGAATCTATCCCTCCGGCATGTTCTGTTTATTGTGGTGACAAGGTTTAGGTCTCTAGAGCATGTAGCTTGGAGGGATTTCTTTAAGTGGAGCATATCCAACAGCTCTGGGTTTGACATAGCTTTGTATGTTTGGCAGAGATCACCTCTGAGTAAGCGATATGCGACGGAAAAAAGCTGGAGTTTTTTGGGACGGTCTGTGTAGGGCATCTGTTTGAGCCAGTAATCCTCTTTGTGAGGTATTTCTGCAGCCTTTCCAGTTGTTGTAGGTGTCTTGTGAGGTACATACCAAAAGGGGCATTGTACTCTATAATGGGTCTAATGAGTGATGAGTAGAGGGGAACAATGACCTCTTTTTTTCTGGATGAGAAACCTTTTGTGATGAGGTGTGCCATGTAGAAGGATTTCCTGACTACTGTGGCGATGTGATTATCAAAGTAGAGTCTACTGTCCACCTGTGTCCCAAGGTCTCTTATCACATTTTCAGTGTTAAGTATGCTATCACCTATGTTGTAGTTCATGGGTACAGAGTTTTTACCAAAGGGGATGACAATGCACTTTTTGGCATTGAGTTTGACACCATGGTTTTGACACCAGGCATCTGTCTCAATGAGGCCCTTTTGTAGGATGTCCACATCGTTAGAAGTTTCGATTATGGCTCCTAGTTTGCAATCATCTGCGAACTTCATTAGCCAAAGACCTTTTGTGTTAGCCTGTACTTCAGAGAAGTATATACCAAACAGGAGAGGACCCAGGACTGAACCCTGTGGTACTCTACTTGTCACTGTCTGAAGTCGGGTTTGGAGTCTGCTACTTTCACAGTGTGGGTTCTGTCAATGAGCCAGTTGGCAACCCATCTTGTGACATAGGGATTATTCCTAGTTTAGTGAGTTTATCTATAATTCCAGAGTGGGGGATGGTGTTGAAAGCCTTGGCAAGATCTAGATAGGCTGTGTGAACCACTTTACCCTTGTCTACGGCTTTGGTGACTGCTTCAAAAAAGTCTATCAGGTTTAGGAGACGTGATCTGCCTTTTACAAACCCAAACTGGGTGGGGTCCAGAGTTTGGAGATTACCAATGTTTTTGTTTATAAGTTCCATGATGATATGTTCCATGGCCTTGCAGACCAGATTCATCAGGCTAATGGGGCAGTAGTTGCCGGGGTCTGTGGTGGCCCCCCCTCCTTGTGGAGTGGGATAACCGTCACTGTGCACCATTCAGCAGGCACAAAGCCTGAGGTGAGGCTATGATTGAACATGGTACTTAGGTGGGGTGCCAGTTCGTTCTGTAGTTCATGTAGAATGCAGCCTGGGATGTTGTCTGGTCCCATGGATACTGTGTTCTTGGCTTTGGAGAGTGTGTTTTTTACCTGTGTAGCTGTGATTACAGAAACTTTGCATTCTTCCGGTATAGAGATGGGCTCTTTAGGGGGTGAGAGGGGGGTAAAGTTAGCACTGAACCTATCTGCCAGGATGTTAGCAATATCAGTTGGGTCTGTATATTTAGTGCCATTGTGCTGTAACTCAGAGCAGATCTGAGTGTTGCCATTGAGATTCTTGACATAGTTATAGAATGCTTTGTGGTTGTCTTTAGAATCAGTGGCAATTTTGTTTTCATAACTAGCTTTGGAGGATTTTATCAGGGATCACAGCTTCTTACTCTATATATAAATATATATATATATATATATATATATATATATATTATATATATATATATATATATATATATACATATATATATATATATATATATATATATATATATATATATATATATATATATATATATATATTTCCATCTCACAACTTTATTTACAGGAGATCAGTATATATATATATCTTCTAAATACAATACATGTAGGGATTTTTAGATATTATGAAAAATATTATTCAGATGACTTCAAATAATAAATCAATACAGAAAGATAATATTGTTGCCATAGACCCTCATTAAGACACTGGCAGAGGTGAACACAGTCCAGCTGCAGGGATGCCAAGTGAAGCACTTGGAGATAGTATCATAAGAGAAGGGGGATAGGATAGTGTTTATGTGTACAGCAGAGAAAATAATGGCTAGCAGGATGAATTAACTAATCACCATGCCTTGCAGATAAGGCTAGTCAATCCTATGGGTCTATTATTCCCAGAGTCATTTGATGGTCCCTCTTTGTCCAGAGGCATTATTGTTGCTGTCTTCCATTCCACCAGAACATAGCCAGTTCACAGGCTGTGGTTTAACAGGGATCCAAGTGGGTCTGCTTGGTCATTCTTTAAGTTGTTTAAAAGGGACAATGGGATGTTGTCTGGTCCCATTGATGTCGTGTTTTTGCCTTGGAGAGTGCTGAGATTACCTGCTCACTTGAGATAACAGGCTGAGGAATAGTGGCAGGTATACTTTTGGGGAATGACTGGATTGGACAGGGTGGATGAAGTTTTCTCCAAATCTGTCAGCTAGAAGGTTGGCTTTTACCTCGAGTTGAGTATGAGTGGTGCCATCCACAACCAGTTCAGCACATAGCTGGGTATTTCCTTTTAGATTTTGGATGTAGTTAAATAATGCCTTGTGATTATCCTTAGCTTGGAAGGCTATTTTTGCTTCATAATTAGCTTTGGAAAACTTGACATGATCTCTAATTTGTGTGTTTAAGCTAGAGAGGGATTTCTTCCTCTGCTGAGCCAGTTCCCTCTTGTTCTTCGACATTCATTTTTTCTCTTGTTGTATAGCCTGTTTTTACTAGGGGTCCACCAAGATGGCTTGTTTTTTTGGCAAGACCTGGTTTTATTCCAGTCAGGTACAGTCAATTCTATACAACTGCTTAAGTGTATATACAGGGCATTGGGTGTATACCTCTGTATAGAAGTCTGTGTTATCTGCATTTGAGGAGGCTCTTAAACTTCTTATTGCTTATGGACTCTATTCATGCTGATAGACACACACACAATAGTAGTTCATTTGATTCCTTAGTGTTGCAGGGGGAACTGCAGGAGTATTTGTGGCCGTAAAATATCTTTCCAAGTAAAGGTCCACACAACAGACCACATACTGGGTACTCTATACCCACATAAATATACTTACCTTATTTGTGATTACCCTTGAAATACTGGTATGCCAGACAAGTACATGTGCATTGAGTGTGGAACGTGCTACAGTGCAACAAGATGCATGTTTCATGCCTCCCTGTACTATATCATTTGCAACGTATTCTCTCAGTTTATCAGCTAGTAGACTATATGCCAGAATTTTCTGGAATACTCTGCCAAACTCTGTGCTGATAACAATGGTTTTCATGAATTGCCACCTCTACATGAATCTTGCACATATTCTTAATAATCATTGTACAACCCCAGAATATTAGTAGCAGAGATAGATGTAAGGGTGTTTTCTGAATTACATAGGTTCATAGGTGAGTACTAGGCTAATGGCCCTATAGTCAACATAAGCCTAGCCCAAGAATATTCCCAGTCATCCTGTTGCCGGACGTTAGTTTCCTGTGCCCCCATCGAGCAAGTCTGTTGAAGTGATCCCCAGGGTGAATTTCCTGTTACCCATCCACTCGTCAAGATTTTTCTTGAAGAGGGCTAGTGATTTGCTCTGCTTGACACGAATGGGGAGTCTATTCTAGAGTATGGGAAGTCTCTGGGTTAGGAACCTGTCCTTCCAGCGGGTTCTGTTTATTGTGCTGATTAGGTTGAGGTCTTTGGAGCATGTGGTGCAGAGGGACTAAGACTTTTTTGGATGAAGCATGTCATCTCTGATAGCCTCTCTGCTGAGCAAGAGCTCAGGGAATAGTGGGGCTTCTATACAGCTCAAAGTTCATATAAATCTGGCATATACAGTTCAGTGGTAAAAAAAAAAAAAAAAAAAAAAACCAAGACTGTTACAGCACATTCAAAGCTATGTGTCTTTTAAATTAAAAATTCTTATAAATACATTTTTCTGATTTCATTATAAAAATCATATGCAGCACCACTAAATATACGAAGCTATGACTGGTTGTCTCCCCTTGGATAATCAACATGCACATAAATAATATTTTTCACAAAAAGTTACACAAGGTTTATATTTATTGGTATTGTTTCTAATTTGTCACTCCTTATCTATTACATTAGGAAAATACTGTTTGCATTTTTATTACAAATAATAGAAATTATATTAAGTACAGTACTGATTTATATTATTCTTCAATGTGCAGTTTTTACATTAAAGTTTTAAAATATATTTATTTTTACATTTCAATAAAAAAGTAACCTTGCACCTTATAAAAGAAAGACATCCAGAATAAGAACAAATGCTGTATATATGCAAGTGTTAACTATTTTAACTTCACCAAAGTATCTGGAACTCAGCTGACGATTTTTCTTTTCATTTTATTATTAATGTAATATGGATTACATTTTCATTAAGATCTCCATCTTCGAAAGGAAAAGAAACCATGTACAACATAGAGAAGTGTCACCACAAACGAAAACACCTAGAACAAAACAGAATAAATGATTATGTTATAGCTTCTTCAATTCAGAGAGTTATTATCTGCTTAGCAGAAAAACATACTGGCTTCAGAGCCAACAACACTGTATACAGTATGCCTACTGAAGGGATGAACAGACACGGTCTACTTCCTTATCGCCAGTTAGTTGAAACATGACCACTGTACCACATAGACATCTGCAGATATTATGCTGAAGGTAGTGGGAAGAAAATATAAGAAGCACCTAGCATGGTAGCAGAATGAAAATGTCTCTGCTTTACAGCTCCAGGATTCAAGTCCATCATCTAGTCAACATCTGTGTACAGTTTTGCATAGTGTCTATGCACGTGTTTGGGGTTTCTCCAGGTACGTCAGATACCTTATACGAACCACAAGCATGCAACACTTAATTTTCCATTTATATGTATTTACTCATGCTCTTGTTGCCTGGGTCAGGTATGAAATGAATCATAGAAACACTAGTTCACTTACTTAGATAACAAATAAATGTGAACTTTTTAAACAATAGCTATTATTGACATGAATATGCACTTCATCTACGCAGAACACACAAGAAGAAACATTCTGACTATAGAAGACCTAATGATGTGCATATAATAGGTTAGTGCTTAGAGAAAATTAACTGAATTCAAAAGCTTACAATCGGTTCTTCACGTTTACATATTCTCTTTATTTCCATTATGAATTACATTACATAACAAGAATTTGTAGTGTTTGAACACTGGTGGATTATATGAAGCTCACTGTCTTTCTTTCTTTCTTTTTCTTTCTTTCTTTCTTTCTTTCTTTCTTTCTTTCTTTCTTTCTTTCTTTCTTTCTTTCTTTCTTTCTCTGTCTCTTTAATAAATGTCTTATTGTACCTTATTAAGGAGAAATGAAAGTGATGAGTACAAATGAAGGAAAAGTCTACAAACTATTTAACCCAAGGTAAAATGATCTCAGTTAGTATAAATAATTATTAAGTGTGTGAGGAGCCCATTCCCCAAATTAAGCTAAGATGGAGTAATAGTACATTCATTGGCTATATTAGTTTTTATTGAAGATTTGTTGACAACATATTTTTACTATGGACTGGGTCTGTTGAATTGTTGAGCAATTTTATACAATTTTTACATCAAACTACAGACTTTTAAAGTTTTTTCTATAAACATTCACTACATGAAATAGATTTTTTTAGATGTAAATACATTAATAGATTTAAATGGTATATTTAGTACTGGGTTGTATAGAAAGAGTTGTAGAAGAAACAATATTTTGAGGAGGGACAGTATGCATCTCTCACAGATTTATGAGAATATATTGAAAGGGCAAGCAATGTGCATCTGTAGGTTGAATAATAATAACCAAAGATTTATACAAGATCTTGAATACTTTCAGAATGACCTATTAAATTGCAAACATAATGTTACAGAAGTGAAGTTAGAGGGATGACTACAGATGCTATTCATTTTAGAAACAACAGAGCTAAGCCATATTTTTTCAGATAACGAAACCTCATATGTTTCAGTTCCTAATGTTTCACTTCAGAGTTCAGTGGTGTCAATGGGACTTCAATATTCCAGTGATATAGATAGATTTTTCATTTTATTAAAAATAACTGGTTTGTACTGACACCTGATGAGCAGATACAAAATATAGTGGATAAGAATCTGTGTTTCTATTTTAGAAATAGTAAAAAATCGAAACAGGTTTCTGTGTTATAATGATAGCAGACAGCACACCGCATTGGAGGTTAGAGGTACGGTTCCATGTAGGACATGTCATATTTTAATGTCCTTAATACTAGTAAAGCTTTTAGACATCCCTATATGAATAAACACTTTAGATTTAATGTTAGCACTACTTGTTCTACTCAAAATGTGGTTTACTTAGCTCTCTGTGGTCATGTTGCTTGTTTTACATTGGTAAAACTAATCACTCTTTAAGTACATGAGTTTGAAAGCATTTGGTTGCTATAAGTAAGAATTTTGTAGTTAGAAGTGCATTGGCTAAGCTTGTCACTCAATTTGGTGATACCCACATATTTACATTTATGGTCACTAAATGTTTGGCTGAAAGTTTATGTATGGGAGACTTTAGAAATATTATGGAGCAGCATGAAGTTCGATGAATTGTAAAACTGAATGCTGACAGTCCTCCAGGATTAAATGAGATGGTATCTTTTAAGCCGCACTTAAAAGCACAACTGTTATGTCAATTGTATTTTATTTAGTTGTGTAGTTGTGAATATACAGTTTTAATGGTTAGTTTTAGATTGCATTTTTACATTTTGATTCAATGCTTTCTTGTATGTGACTATGATATTAAAGTTTTCTTTACATACTACAAGTACACCCCCCCTTTTTGCTATTTTCGATTGGTTGTTACTTTTATTGATGGTTGATGAGTTAATTAGTTTGACTTACTTTCTGCTATTTAAACTCTTTGTGTTTTGTATATGATGGTCTGAAGAAGCATCAGTATCAGGTGCAAAAGCACCAACCCTGTAAAAGTTATTTCTGGTTTTATCTCTGCAATGTTTCGACCTTTGCACTAGTTTTTTATATACATGGTTATATTTTTGTACTTAAGGAAGTTAATTCACAGGGGCACTTTTGTTTTGTTATTTCATTTTGCTTAATTTTATTAGTGCAAAAAATGTTATGGCACCTGTTTAAACATTGTATTGAAGATAATGAAGGGTTTTGCATAAGAAACATTTTTAGTAAATAAGATGTTTTTTTGCCTGTACTGTAAGTTTTTTTCTCATTGTTTTATCTTACAATTAGTTGTTTCAAGTTCTGGTTTGCTTTTGCTGCCCCTATGTTGTTTTTTTTTTTTGTTAGAAATATTAGCTAATTTGGTTCCCATTTAAGAAACTAATTAGAAAACAGGGTGTTGTACTTAATGGATTGTAGATTAGATTTAAAGTTTTTCATTTTGCAGGTTACCAGTGGACAGTTAATACATGTTATGGGCCAAGATACCAGCCAGTAGAAACCCGAACATAATGTAGTTTTATGACGTCTTGTATCTCTATCCACAAACACAATACTTGGTGTTTGACCAGTACTGTCTGATTCAAAGGCTCTACCTTCCCTATCATCATCTGACAATTCTGCACCACAGCCCACTTAAAGCCAAAGTGAATTTCTTGTGGATGGTGTGCAGGATTCAGGGGGGGGTTGGCATTTCCCTTGCAAACATAGTAAAAAAACAGAATAGGACTATCACTCATCTGATCAGGATAAAACAGACGAACATCCACAGGTTCTGTTCAAGCACCTTTATTATATACAAACACATCAGGATTGAGGCTTAGTAACTTAAACTTAAATAAACTTATAAACAAGCTGACTACTACACTCATACACGTTCACACTCTGGCTGTTCTCGCAAAATGGCACTGCTGCCTGCATGTGCTTGCTATTTATATGCACGTGCCACACTTGGAAGTGCTTCTTAAAGATACAGCGCACACACTGTTCTATATCCTCCCTCTTTGAGAAATAGCTTATGCATCAACGGCAATACTGATTGACATGCAAATGTACAGAAGTAATTCTTCAACATGCAATTATACAAAACAAAATACACATAAACAACTACATCCAGGCCGCTGTGTCTTTCACACTGGGTCTAGAAATATGACCAAATCGTGTGACATAGAAATTAGAAGTAGGTCTAGCAACGGAGACTGCCTTTACTGAATGTTCAACTTGGGGACATCTGGGACATCATCAGGAATGGTAGTAGATGTTGAGACATGTTCTTCAGTAGGAACAATGTCTGGGTTGCTCTGAGATCTAGAGTCTGTATCACAGGTACGATGATGCAATATCGGTTCTGCAACAGGAAGAAGATGTCTGCAATTCCTCCTGTAATATATACCTTCTGACTCTGTGAAGTGAGATCTTGGCTCAGCACATATACCTATCACTTGACCGATCCGGTCGAAGCCTTTTGCCATTTGTATCCTCACTGTCTCTCCTTTCTTCAAAGGACAAAGAAATCTGCTCATTTTATCATAACTGGACTTCTGAAAATAATGCTTTCTGAATAGTTGGGCTTTGATTGTTCTGTTGGTTTTAGCTTTAGGCACCAATAAACTAGAACTAATAGGCAAGGTTGATCTGGTCTGCCTAGATAGAAGTCTCTGAGCATGCGAGTCAAGTATGTTGTCACGAGGTATATGTCTGAGATTGAGTAAATTCAAAAAGGCATCGGTATTGTCACGCTTTGACCTTTCTAATAATTGCTTTGCACTCTGTACTGCATGCTCAGCCAAGCCATTTGACTGTGGGTATTCGGGACTACTGGTAGTATGTACAAAGTCCCACTCTTTTGCAAATTTCTGAAATAATTGACTGATAAACTGGGTACCATTGTCAAAGATAAGTTTATGTGGACTACCATGGAATGAGAAATGATGTTTCAACTTAATAATAACAGTAGTAGACATTAGGTTAGGTAGCAAATCAATCTCAAACCAGTTCTAATAAGAGTCTACCAACACTAAATAGTGCTGATTGTTCCACTCGAATATGTCAGTGGCTACTGTTGACCAAAGTAGCTCAGGAATTTGGCTTAGGTGAAGTGTCTCTTTTTGCAAATGCGGTTTAGTACTGTTGCATGCTAAACAAGATGAAAGTACTTTATCAATGTCTTTTGACAGAGAAGGCCAAAATACTTGTTATCTTGCCCTTCTTTTGGTAGAATCAGAACCTGGGTGGCCACGATGTAAAATCTGGATCTATTCATGTTGTAAGGAAGTAGGAATAACAAATTTAGGACCCTTGAAAATGATACCATCTTCCATCAACATGTCATCTTGTAAAGAAAAATAAAGTTGCACATCTTGTGGTACACAAGATTGCTTTGAAAAGCATCTGACATCAATGAAGTGGTTGAGCTTTTGCAATACTGGATCAGTCTTTGTATGATCTCTCAGCTCATCAAGTCTTGTGGTAGAAAAATTACAGATTTCTATGACATCAAAGTCAAAATTCTTTGCATCAAGCTGTTCTGTTGCATTTCTGGACACTCTGGATAAGGTATCAGCCAGATAAAGAAGTTTACCTTTTGTATGGACCATTTTATAGGTTCATAGGTTGGTACTGGGCTATCTGCCCGAAGGCATATATTGGCCCAGCCATGTTGTGCGGTATTCACCGCCCCTTTAGTAGTTCCCTAGACCCTTGTACTAGCAGCTGGTACCCTTGGCCCCTATCTAGTAGTGCTGTTGGTGTGATCCCCAGTGTGAACTTTCTGTTACCCATCCACTCATCAAGGTTCCTCTTGAAGAGTGATAGTGAGGGACTCTGTCTTTTGAAGTCAAACTTTTGTAATTTGAGCATCATTCTTTGTAATCTTGCTGGAGCTGTATGCATAGGCTTCTTTAGAATAGTAACTACAGGTTGATGATCAGTCTCAATCTGAATAGCTTGACCATAGATAGTATTTATTTATTTATTTATTTATTTATTTATTTCAGTTTGTTAACTGGGAAAGTCCATTGGGCCAAGGTAGCCCATTTTCAATGGAGGCCTGAGGAGAAAAGCTCCAGACAGAAAGACAATATACAATATACAATGTATTAGTACAGCATATGAGAACAACAGTTTAACATTCAATATACAGCAAGGCAAGATTTTACATATCTTGAAATATATGAGCTGAGTCAATCACTTATAAGATATTAGCAAAAACAATAAATTTATATTCATTTAATCCACTACATGTATTTAGGCAAAGGAATTTTAGAGAGATAAATTGAAGCAGTAGCAGAGATTAGAGTAGAATAGAATAGGGATAGGTATCAGGAATCAGGTAGGATGGGTACAGGAGCACTCCCAGAGGGAGTAGAGGTGAGAGTGAAATAGGGTTTTAAAGGATGGTAGGTTATGGGGTAGTTCTAATGTAAGGGAGAAGAGAGTTCCATAATCTGGCAAGGGAGAATGATAGTAGAAGTCGCACTGGTGCATGTAAAGGCTTGTAAAGTGCTAAGAGGTTCTGATTTGTGGATCTAAGTGTTCTATGTGACTGGTGAAGATTTAGGGAAGAAGAGAGTGATGGACAGTTAGAAGGTTTGAAAATTAGCTTGTGTGCTGTAGTTAGTCGAATGAAATTTAGGTAGCTTGGGAGTTCCAACTAATTTAGAGCATGTAGGGAGTCGCAATGGTGAGTAGAGGATTTGGATCCTGTGGCAAACTTTGAAATTTTGTTATAACATGAGGAAAGTTTAGATTTTAGAGATGATTGGAGGTTAGAGAGTAGCGAAGCTCCATACAAAAGGGAGGGTAGGAGGTAGGTGGTAGATAGGAGTTGTCTAGAAGACAGAGAAAGGTAGCACTTGTGTCGATAAAGCATACCAAGTTTTTGATGAGTCTTTTTAATATTGGTTTGTAGGTGTATATCAAATTTTAGCTGGTCATCGATAAGAACGCCCAGAAGTTTTGTATGGGGAACTATTTCAATAGTTGTTTTGTTTAGGCTAAGTATAGAGAAGGATGTTTTGTCAGCAGCAGTATGTCTAGAAGGGGTAAAGATTATTATTTTAGATTTGGAGGCATTTAGGGCTAGGTGATTGTCAAGCATCCAGGACTCAGTGGAGGAGAAGGCTTCTTGCATAAGGTTTATTAGTAAAGGAAGAGTTTTGGATGAGCAGATGATAGTGGAGTCATCTGCGTATTGCACCAGTTTAGCATTGGGGATCTTTTGGTGGAAATCATTGATGAAAATGTTAAATAGTAAAGGACCCAAAATAGAGCCTTGGGGTACACCTGTTGGGGTGTGAAGGAAAGAGGAAGTGCAGTAGTTCCATTTTACAGCTTGTTCCCTGGCTGAGAGATAGCTGGAGAACCATTTGACAGACAAAGAGGATAGATTAAGATGGGAGAGTTTAGAAAGTAGAAGCACATGAGAGACAGCGTTGTAAGCTTTAGATAAATCGAGGAGGACCGTAGAAACTATGTTCCCAGAGTCATGAGCAGAGTTAATGATTTCAAGGAAGGAAAGAAGGACAGTGGTGGTGCTATGCCCTGGTATAAACCTGTGTTGGGTAGGAGTTAGGAGCTGGTTGTCCAATAGGCAGGGTTATAGTTGGAGGTGAATACATTTTTCGAGTATCTTAGAGATAGGGGATTGGATAGCAATAGGGTGAAAGTTGGAGATTGAACAGTTTTTACCTCCTTTATGGAGGGGGATAATGAAGGCTTTTTTCCAGAGGTATGGTATATGGGACTCCTGAATGGAGTGATTGATTAGGATGCTGATTGGAAGGGCTATGCCATCAGCAGCTAGTTGGAGAAATTTGGATGGAATGTCATCTAGGGTATTAGAGCAAGGTTTTAACTTTTGTAGGAGCTTTTTTATAGTGTGGGTAGGAATGGATTTAAGAGTAAAAGGGGAGGATTTAGGGTTCATGGATGTTAAGTTTTTATCAGTTAAATTGGGGGGGATGTTGTTAGGGAAAGAAGAGGTGAGTTTGCCTATGGAGTCAATGAAAAAGGAGTTAAATTGGGTAGCTAGTGTGTCTGGGTCAGGGCAAAGGTTCTCTTTTTTGCCTGGGGATAATATTGATGAAATACTATTCCAAAATTTTCCTGGGTTGGTTTTATGATTATTTTGAAGTTTGCGGTAGTAGGATTTGCGGTCAGTGGCTATTTGTTTTTTTACTTGATTTCGCAGTTGCTTGTATTCGGCAAGAGAGTTGGGAGTTTTTGCATTTTTGGCAGTATTTCCAGATTTTATCTTGGTGATGCATAAGTAGTTTTGTGTCTTTAGTTAGCCAAGGGGCTGTTTTGAATCTGAGTCTTTTGGTTCTTCTGGGGGCGAAGTGGTTAAGTATATCAGTGAAAATTCTATTGAAATGTGAGACTGCGGCATCTAAAGGGAGGGACTTTAGAGGGTTCCAGTCTATCTGTTTTAAGGTATTAGAGAAAATTAGGGGGTTGAAGTTTTGCATGCTGCATGTGGTAATGTGTCTGTGCTGAAAGAGGGTGGTGGAGGGGGAATGGCATATGTAGGCAGGGAGATGGTCACTAAGGGAGTCTGCGAGAGTACCACTATCAGAAACTCGGTTTGGGTGGGAGACTAGTATCCAGTCAAGGATGCTACCTGTGGTGTAATCTTTATTTGGTCTAGTAGAGGTTTTGATTAGCTGTGTGAATTGATATAGGTTGATACTTTGAGAAGGGGTATATGAGTCATTGGAAGACCAGTTTATGTTGACATCGCCTAGGATTATAGTCTCACTATTTATGTTGGAAGTGAACCAGATAAGATATCTTCCAGTATAGGGATATTGTTACCAGGAGGAATGTACAGGGAGGCAATGCATACATTTTTATTGTTATTTACTTTGAGAAGGGCGAGGGTTAGCTCGGCGGTGTCAAATGAAGGTATGAGCTTAGTATAGGGTGTTACTGTTAAGGAGGAGGAGAAGAGTAAGGCTACTCCTCCACCTTTCTTTTGAGGTCTTTCACTTCTTATAAGTTTATAGTTAGGGGGCATAATTTTGGTATCTTTTATGTTTGGTTTTAGCCAGGTTTCTGTGATAGAGAATATATCAGGTTTGTTATGAGAGATCCAGGCGCAAAGGAAGGTATATTATTACAAAGGCTCCTGGCATTAAGTGTGGCAAGGAGAAGAGATTTGTGGTGCAGGGGAGAGCTATGTGAATGTGGTTTAGAGGTAGAGTTGTATGAAGGCCCTGGGTTAGGGTGTATATCTCAGAACGGAGGAGGAGGGTGATAAATTTTGAGTAGAGTATGGATAGGTATCTATTTTCTAATGGGTCATAGATGTAGATATTGGAACCTAATGAGGTGAGTTTGGTGGGTATGGGAAGTGGTTTACTAGGGGTAAGGAAGAGCTTCCTTTGAAATAGAAAAGATTCATTATGTTTGTAGAGGTGGGTGGAGGCTTGGGTTGTCAAGGGAAAGTCTTTTTTAATGTAAATCACAGTTGTATGAAAGGGAGTGGAGTGCTGAAACTGTGGGAGACTAATAAGGTAGAGTAAGCAGAAGAGGATTAGGCTTAGAAATAAATGTATTAGAGCATAGGCAGAATGTGTTTGCATGGTGGGAGACAGAGTATGAGTTGAGTGTGAAGGATGTGTAGGAAGAGAGATGGTTAATAAGTTTGAGAGAAAAGGATTAGAATGAAATGTGTGAGGGTGTATTCACAGGGATACATGTGAACATAATTACTAGAAGTTCTTTCTCAATTTGAGAATACTGCATTTCAGACTGGGTAAGAGTTCTAGATGCATAGGCTACCGGTCTGACCTCTTGAAGAGTAACTACACCAAGACCAAACTTGGAAGCATCACAGGAAAGAATTACTGGTCTACTGACATCATACTATCTTAACATAGGTGGGATGGCAATGTTTTGCTTGAGGTCATCAAATGCTCTCTGGTGCTGTTCTAACCATGACCAGGCAGCATTTTTGTGTCAGCTCTCTTAAAGGAGCTGTCTACTCACTGAAGTCTGGTAGAAACTTGCCTAAATATTTAACCATACCAAGGAAACATTGTAGAGCTTGGACATTGTCCCGTGCTGGCATCTCAAGAATGGCTGCTTCAAGTCATACGCCAGTGCTAGTGAATAAATTACCTACATATGTAACTTCTGGTAGTCTGAATTTACATTTCCGAAGCTTGAGCTTCAATTCACTTCACGTGCTCTGTCTAGAACTTTCCTGAGGTTATTGTCATGCTCTGCTTCACCATTGCCTCCAACCAATAAATCATTTACTATTATGGCACAAAGATAACCCAAATAAATATGCTCCATTGCACACAGAAAGACTTCACTTGTAGAAATTATTCCAAAAGGCATACTGAGAAATTTATATCTACCAAATGGAGTACTGAATGTAGTCAGTAATAAAGATTTGCAATCAAGCATCACTTACCAAATGAACTCTTTGCATCTATGACTGAAAAAAACAGTTGCATTTGGCATCAGGGCTGCACCTTTCTCAACTGTACACATAGGATGATGAGGTCTCCTAAATGCTTTGTTCAAGTCTCTTGGGTCAATGCATATTCTGATATTATCTGAGCTCTTTTTATGAGCAGCTACTATGGAAGATACCCATTCAGATGGTTCTGTAAATTACACCTTGCTGCACCCTTTTATCCAACTGGGCCTTGACTTTGTTCTGCATAGCTATCAGAACTCTCCTTGCTGGTCTGACCACTGGACTGACATATGAGTCTATTTTCATGGAGTACACAACTGGAACTTTGCCTAGCTTGTCATCAAAAATAGCAGCATATTCTGAGAAAATAGCATTGGTGATACTGGAACTAGGGCATGTGCTAACATGATGGACTTCTTTGGTAAAAGAAAGCAGTTTAATTCTCAAACTGCTTCTGAGACCCAACAATGATTGCACAGGTCTTCTGTAACTGCTCCCAGCCAAATAGCAAGAAAGCACTACTGGACCTTCGGTTTGAATTTCTTCACCTCCATAAACAACAGGTTTCGCACAACTGGTCAAATTAAGTTGCTCACCAGCTCTCACCTTAGCAAATGCTTCTGCTGACATAACATTACACTTTGAACCAGTGTCTACTTTGAGCTCTGTGGGCTTGCCATTGATCAGGACAGTACACAATACTTCATTATTTGCCAACAAATCTACTGCATTAATCTTTTCACCAACCACCAATACACCATTGACACAGAAAGTAGGGATGCAGCTTCCTAAATGCTTAACCTGCTTTTTAAGTGACACGTTTTTAGAACAGAGTGAGGTTTGCCTGACTTACAAAACATTTGAAAATGGTTACATTTTTTACACTTGTGGCATTGCTGACCAAATGCTAAGCATTTTCCTCTTTTAGACTCATGACTGGCCCCACAATTATGGCAGTTAACAATAAAACATGACTTGAGTTTTGTCAACTCACTCTTGTACTGCACTGAGCATGTCTGTTTTACTGAGGAGTCTTAGAACTTGCTGGCAAGCTATGAGGTCTCCCAGGAAAACCTGCAGGGCCTGCAACTGCCACATGCTTACGGCTGTTACTGCTAGCCACATGCTGCATGCTGTCTACATTTGCCCTAGAGCCTGCTGAAACCATGCTTTTATCACTTGCAAGCAAACTTGTGTGCCTTTCTGTGAGCTCATGCATTTGATAAATCTCAGTAGCTTTGCTCAATGTTAAATCACTTTCATGAAGCAAAATATTTCTCATTGCAGCATTATTAACACCACACACAAGCCTATCCTTTATCAACTCATCTTTCAAATTACCAAGCCTGCACATTTTAGCTTTTTTCTCAAATCAGTAATGTAAGCTGCAAAGGTTTCCCCTGGCTTTTGGTCTCTTGTATAAAATAAGTGCCTCTCTAATGTAACATTTGCCTGGGGGGTTGTACATTTCTCTAAATTTATGTTTCAAGCACTCAGGGTCCTCCCTTGATTCAGCTGGTACAACAAAATGATGGTTTTCCCTCCTCTCTTGCATATACTGCTGGTGCATATACAAATGAACACTCTCTTTCAATGGCCTTTGACCCTGCTAGGTTAAGCAAAATGAATGCCCTGGTACATGCATCTTTGTCAGAAAAAGCTGTTTGTATGGAAATATCATATTCCTGCTCAAATACTCTCCAATTCTCTGCAATATTATGATCAAATACAAGCAGACTTAGTCTGCGAAATGTCTCTGCCATATTAACACACACTAGTGAAGGCTTTTGCAATTATGTACGAACAAACACACATATACATATGCCAGAAATTCATGCCACAATTTGCAATTATGCCCAATAGCACAATACGCCTCTAGATAACTGAAATCTGCAACATACCTCTCAACTGTACAGATTTTCCCAGAATGTACAGATTTATGTGTCGTATTGTTGGTCCATTTTTCATAGAATTGCAGTTTTCTGGCAAATTAGTGGCAAATCATTAAAGACTGAAGTTAGAAAATAATAACAGTTGAGTTTCAGACTTCATACCCTTCACAAAATTCACACTAATGCAAAACCTGTTATTCTATCAACTTTTTAAGTTTGTAAGAGCAATATTTAAACATTGTCCCTATTTTTGGGCCTTTGTCCCACTTTTATTTATGGCTTTGAACAGATTTAAGAGGTTGAGCGGTTTGGCTCTCCGTGGCATATGAACACTCTTGAAATCACTGTACTCTGTGAAATCACCTCTTATCAGTGTAAGAAACATTTCAAAATGATTGCACTTTGCAAATAAATTGTATACATCACACTGAACCCTTCCAAAATGTATATACTCTGCTAAATAACTCTGTGAATAAATGTATTCAGCACAAGAAACTTTTTGAAATGGCTGTATTCTGACTGTACTTTGCAAAATAGTTGCACATGCTTGCTATTTATATGCACATTCCACACTTGGAAATGCTTCTTAAAGATACATACATGCGCTGTTCTACAAGTACCATAATCAGAAAAATGCAAGAGCAATAATAATAGGGGTAATTCATTGTGAATAACCTTTTTAAAATAATTTTCTGAGGGTGGGTAGAATGGAAATAGGTCTGAAGTCACCATTTGAGGTTGGTTTTGAAATTTTACTTTTAATATCAGATTTAATATAAATTGCTTCTGGCATGATATATTCTTCTAGAAAAAGAGATTATATTTGTGGGAAGTAGGTGGAATAAATGTTTTCAACACATTTTATTAAAACAAAGATGGTGACCACAGGATCTAGCAGGAACATTAATTGGGATTTATTCTTATAAATTTTTGATATATTTTCTGTTTACTGAAGACAAATAAATGGAAAGCATAAATATAAAGGGTTCTATTGGTTGTTTGAATAGGTAGAGTAAGAAGGAATTAGTGGAATCTTGAGAATTTCTTTAAGGAAACCAAGCGGATAGGCAGCCCAAAACAGTGTCTAATCTTTCATTTGATCATTCTTTGGGGTAAAGCCAGCAATTTAGATTAATAGCTTCCAGAATGTTTAAGACAGTTACAAAGGCATTTTTATGACTGAAGGTTGATTTCTAGGTTTGTTGATTGTATCCATTGTTGCCAGGGTATGTCCCTGAATTTGAACAGTACTTTAAGTTCCTTATTTACTCAAAGATTTGTTCTGGATTTTTAAAGTCTGAAGACGATTGGGAAGTATTTTGTAACATTAATAATGTGAAGGTAAGGATTGGGGTCAGTGCAGTTAAGGACTGGGGACTAGACTGTGGAAGCTAGCTCATTTTGCAAAGTAGTTATATTTTGCTCTGTTCTTGCTTGAAAGGTAATAATATGTGCATGTTGGGGGCTGTCTGCTAGAATTTAAAATGTTACATGTTATGGGGAAATGGTCAGTGGGGATGGTGACTAAGATATTCATTAATGATATCTGGCTTCAGGGAGTTAGTTAAGATGAAGTTAAGAAGAGATAATTTGTTTTGAAATTCTAAGAGCTCGCATTATGCTTTCGTACCTGAGGTAAGTATTTGTTTCATGTTTATGAGTATGTAAATTGATGTTAATGTCTCGTGACTTAATAATGCACTTAGAGGGAAGAAAAGCCATCTTTATTTGGTAGATGAGTTGTTTTCATTTTGCATGGGAGGTTGGAGAAAGACTGTAGGTTATGGCTAGGTGAATGGGGCACTGACTGAGGAGATTATTGTTATAAACCAGTTAGTTGTATGTTCATTGGGCAGGTGGCTTGACCTATAAATTTCAGCTGTTTTTCTGGGGTAGACATTAAAGTTGTAACTGCAGCCAGGAAATCAATGTCTAAACTTGGCATGACATCTATTACCCAGAATTCTGTGATAGGCATGATGTCTGGATGTTGAGTTATCAAGAAGGAATCCAACTGTTTCAATATATATTTAGTCTAGCTGTATTTAATAGCCCAATATTTAGATGGTGGCATAGCAGATTACTAAACTAGACTGAAATACAAATGAAGGCAATAGTGATGGATGGTGTTAAAGGTAGACTAGGGCTGGTTTATATGTTCATTTCTAGAAGTAAAATATAAATTAAGGGAGTTGTTTTAATTATCAGGCGAGGAATTTTTAACTTTATTGATTAAGTGGTCTGATTTATGATTTTTAAATGTTAAATAGCAATGGGTATTCTAGAATAATTGAAAACAACAAGGTTGGTTAGAGTTCACCTCTATAAAATGGACAAGGGATGTGGATGAATTATGTGGGTTTGTTTAGATGTTGTGTCATTGTATGCGATGAAGGGGAAGGATCGAGGGAAGATATATGATGTATGGTCTGCTAGTGAATTATTACAGTTGAATTTATGTCATCACTCAGTAAAATAATGAGCTTGTAAAGGTTGGTTTCCTCCTTCAAAAACAAATTTGGCTATGGGTGTACTGAGGGCCTGCATCCCAACATGCACACACATACAAATGCCTCTGACTTATATAAACAAGTTTTATGTCACACAACATCAGTGAATGGTGAGAAAAACAACTGTAAAAAACATCATTTTAATGAGCTGTATTCACAATCAGTTCAAATGCAATAAATCATTAGGTTTCTGAGATGCAATTATTGTATTGATCTGGATATAAATTGATAATTACTTCTATAGAATAAAGAAAAATTGGATGTTTTTAGTTATTGTATGCAAAAACTCTACCTGTGTTCTTGCAGCCACCAAGATCAATGGGAAGATATGAGAGGATATGGATTTAGTGAACAAGAGGGGAGAAAGATGAACAACGTACTGTAAATGAAACTGTGCTGCTGCTCAGAGATGTGAGAATGAAGAGAGCAGTTAAAGTAGGTATAACATGCCTTTGCCACCTCCAAGAGCTGTAATGATAAGGAGAGGGAATAGAGTAGTACCTAGGAGCTCTTAGTGCCATGAAGAGCTCAGCCATCCCAGTACACAAAAGTAAGATTAAGCTAATTAGAGAAGATGTAGTGATAGGGACGTTTTGTAGTTGCTAAAAGCTGTAGCAGAGGAAAGAAGGCTTAAACTAAGTTGAGAAGGGGACAGTAAGGAGGAGAAGACATCAAAATGGAAGGTAGAGAAAGGGTTAGGGAAGAGGAGCTATTGTTGCTGTTATGGAAAAGGAAGCTAGTGAAAGAAGACTTAGGCTGGAGATATGAGTAAAAATATGATTTGTTAGAGAGGCTGGTGTTAGGAAAAGTAGTTTTAGTTGAAGGTTTAGAGTTAGAGAAATGGTATTGTTACAGAGTTGCCATGGCTGAGTGGGAGAAGGTATGGTATGATCAGTTCCTGGGTGGCTGGTATGGAGTAAGGTAGGGAAATGGATGAAATAATGATTTTCTAAATTGCCTGTAAGTGGGTGTGCAGTGTGCATGTTTTTATGCAACCTACAACAAACTTTATCCTATCCAGGATTTGTTCCTTGCCTTTTTGTCAGGTTCTTTCCAGGATAGGCTCCTATCACCTCTGTGATTCCCATGCACTGGTCCAGCAATCAAGGAGCCTCAATCCTCACCACTAACACCAGTGAGGGGCATCCACATAGCGGAGGATAGCAAATACACACACAGTAAAGTACAATTTCCCTTAAGAGCACACAGAGATCACAGACAGGCTGGGGCTGGTTTCTCCCTTTCTCTTCAGATCCCCAATAAGACTCCCCACTGGCACAGCTATAGGGTCCAGATCTCAGCCTAGTGGGCAAGCTAAAACCTCCAGCACATTCTCTGTCCAACCAGTGCTTCATGTCCCTGCCCAAGTAGCTGACACACACGCACACTTTGAGATATGAGTTATATACAAACACACAGACACTCCTGGGGAAGGCTGGCACAGGTTCTCATGTTATGCCCCCTTTCTGCCCAGTCTAAAAGGTAGTACCAGCTGCTACCACCCACTAATATCAACTACTAAAAAGGCCCTTAACAAAGGGTGTCCAATTATTACTGTGCAATATTATTATCCAAATGGTAAGTGTGGCTGAACAGCAAGGCTTATTTGGAATGGCTTTGTACAGTAACACTATATATACTCAATGTACTCTAGAGTTTAAATTATCTCTACATAAAACAGCCACAGTTGAAAGGTTTAAAAATAATAAATAATAAAAACACAAGACTATACTTCTTACTACATGCTGCTAGTCAAGAGTTCAGAGATCATAGGAAAATACTTAAAATAATCGAGTAGAATAGTTCTGACATCAACACATAAAAACACTTAGTTTAATCTTCCTATTTCCTAGCTATTTCTAAGAGAAACACTAAAGTCTAAGATCCTACTTACATACAGACACAGGCAGAGTGCTGGTGAGTTGGATGTTCTCAAGACAACTGCCAAATGCTCTCTGATTCTCTCTCCTTGAATTGATAATACAGTGCTGCTTCACATTACATCATTCTTAACAATTTTCTGGTTTTCCCAGGCTAACAGAAACTCGGAGGTTAATAGTTCTTTTTATCTTGCAGCTGGTCAGAAAACCAGAGCAATAAAATAAATTATACATGTAAATTCTAGCTACTAACTCTGGCCTCAAAACAATAGGAAGAATTCTTTCATTTAGACATCTCAGCTCCAAGTTTTGACATCAAACAATTACACAATTTTGACTTATCAGCTTTCCTACAACAGAGTGCACTATTGTTACATTTTTGCAGTTTAACATCTAACAACATTTTCTTCCATTTAAGAGAATACGTCTGTAGCTTATATTAATATCTGCAAATGACAGAATTATGTACAAAATTCTGTCTGGCTAGGCTGGCAGCCTTCATCTATCTTCACAACCTCTATGACCCTGAATGAGATAAAAATGATTATTGGAAATGAATCTCTAATGCCTAGTAGTGTTACAAAGCAATCTATATTGAACATTGTGAATGCTGCAGAAGAAATAACCTTCAGGCAAAGCAGAGTCATTCTACTCTTAAGAGAATGTTTTTTATGGGTCATTTAGTACCTGCTCTATCACTGTTGATAAGCATTCACATTTACTGCTGTTGCTTTTATAATAAATATGTTGGTGTCTCTGCACACAATAAAAAACAATTGTGGAAGTGAAAAGTATTGTTCTTGTTTTCAAATGTGTTGCATTGGCAGTGTCCTCCAGAAGTAGTACAGGCAGCATTAGCAATATCCTTCAGCCTTAACAATAGCTCTCACAGAAGCAGACTTTAATATCAGCCCCTGAAGTAGTGAAGTTCTTGCCTTTAGACTGTCATACTGTCCAATGTTATGGGAAAGAGGAGAGGGTAGAGAAGGGCCAGATAAAGCATTTGTAACTGATATGTCTCACTTGCTAGCAACATTATATCCACTGTAACTCTTACAATACCATGCAGGCTCCCAGCTAACAATAGTATAAAGTTATAGTGAGACTTAAATAATAAAAGTGTGAGACAGTGTGGAGAGATATTTTTGGACACAAGTACAGGTCAATTTACTTATGTAGGACAAGAATCAGTCATTATACCATGCTCCATCTGTCATCTAAATCAAATCAGTATTCTTAAACATAGCAATATTTACAATAAAATATTTACCGTAGCAGCGACATCAAGTTTGTAATTAACATCATTAGATGACTGAATGGCCACTGTTGCATTTGCTTGCAAAACAGCAGCACTGAAGTATAAGACAGCACTAATCCCATGATAAATTGCATCCTGCAAGAAATGACAAAGAATAATTAATTTGATTATTTTGAAGATAGGTGACAAGGGTTAGGATGCAAACATTTCTAATATTACACGTATATGTTATTAGTAGTTTAGCTACTGAAGCCCTGCTTTCATGATATAAATAAATTAATACATAGCTGGCAGCAATAAAGGGCTCCAAAAAACTAAGGGGATTAAATAAAAACTCAGCAGAAAATTGCAACATAGACCCTACATAAAAAACAAATACTAACTTACACCGAGGTCACTGAGAATGGACTCTTCACAGCATGAATATGTTCATCCATAGAGGCCTTGACAAAGACACTATTAACTTTACCATATTTCATTATTGCTTGGTGATTATTGCATGACCAATGGCAAGATCTTAGCATGTTGGAAGGATTTCTCCCAGTTTTTGCCATAGGACGGGAACTAGTTTTTTCCTTTGCTTAAACAGTTTACAATTATGTGGTCATGGCTTGGAAGCTTGACTTGAAAATGGCAGAACTGTGGACACAGAAGATCAGAATACCAAACACTAGCAATATTGAAGCCCAACTTTGTATCCTTCCTGGATCCATGTTATTATCTGTTTCTGGGTCTGGAGTGGTAGGGTGTTTTTGGGATTTGAGGTTATGGTCGACTTGGTGTACAGTCAATATTCCATGTTTCGACAGTGCATTTTAGTGTTTCTGGTGGCTGAGCTTGCAAGCCTCGACCACATAACTGTAAATACTTAAACATGAGCAGCAGCATTGCTCTCTACCAACCATCATGCAATGTATGAACACAGAAAAATGATTTTAATATAGAAGCCCTTTTTGGGCATATGTGTCTAGCGTGTTTATCTTTTTTTTTTTTTTTTTTTTTTTACTAGATTAAATTTGACAATGGGAGCATAGGAAACAGATGAAAAGGTGAAGCAAGCAAGTGGAGGGTTGAACACAAGGTGCACAAATAAAGAATGAGCAGGATGGACATGGGATAGAAGCATACCTCTCAATTTTTTAATTCAGTCATCCTGGTGACTTACAATTATATTCTTATTTTTTTACTGACTGAATTCCTCAATGATTTGTCAGACAAATACACTTTTGATGATGTATAGTAGCCCATCACTGTGTAGAGAAATTAAAATATCTGTGAATTGGTAGAAGAATTTTTGTGTAGGACAGATAGGTGCACTTTTTATTATTTTTTCAAGAGGAGAAAGTTGGGGAAGGAAGTCAGGGAAGTCAAAAGTGGGTATGAGGGAGATGGTATGTCTCAAGGGAAGACAGACATGACTGACAGGGTGTGGGATAACACAATGTGGGACAGAGATTACAATGGTGAAGGAGACATCAGACAAACAGAAGGAAGACAATGGTAAGGGGTGGATTGTATATCAGACAGGTACATAACAGAGAGAGGAGTACCATGTTTGGGGATAGGAGTACTTGTTCAGAAATGCAGCCTCTGTCAGCTTTGAAACAGGGGACATTACTTCTCAGCATGGGAATCATCACCACTGGATCTTACCTCAGGACCTGGAGACAGCTCTGGGCAGAGACACAACTTAACACGTCACTGGAGCATTCTCTCTATATGGCCAACGTGGGCATTGCACCTTTTGGTCATTATCTCCCCCACATACTCTGCCAGTTCATGATTGGTAACATAATTGCCACCTCCACCTCCACCTCCACTGCTATTGGTGTGTACCAGTGTACCAGCCTTCAGTGCAGTGCTTCCTGTTGTATGTGGTGCAGGAAGGGCAGGAGATGTGCAGGCAACTGTGGTAGGCTGGGACCCAGATGTGCTGGGTGCTTCAGCTGGTGGTGCTGCTCCTACCATCTGTAAAGAGGCATGAGGCAGCAGGCCATATTGGAGTAGTCAGTCCAGGTATCTGAGTTGCTGCACATAAGACTAACAGAAATGGAGGGGGAAAAGATAGGGACAAACAGCAAGAGGAAGAGACATTCAAAAATGATGAAAATACATTTGTAATTATTTCTTCATAATCATAACATACACTAAAGGAAATTCATTTTTATGACTAGGATCTACAGTTATTTTAACACATTAACCATTTTATTTAAAATTGTTATTAGCTTAACTATTTTGACAGGTAAATTTGGGCTAAAACAAGATTTTTTGGAAGGGGTGGAATTAAACCCCAAGATATCCTTACAATCTCATTGCACATACAGTTAACATGATGAGCTATTTCTTCAGATAGATACTAGGGCTGGCATGCAGAATCAAAACACTAATGTCTTACAGTTGTACTAGTTCCAGTAAGGAATGCCAGTGCTGACAGATGTTGCCCTGCTGTATAAATGTAATTTACAAGTTTTTTAATTGGTACCTCTAACTATGCAAACAGACATCACTTTCACAACAGAAACTATACTTATGCTGGCACTCTTTTAGGTGCTTTAGTCTGTTCCTATGTTTATTCCTGTTCTTTTCAATCTCTTCAGGGGTTGCAGATGGAAAACAGCCTTAATTACACATTTTCTGGTGGCATGCAATGGCAGGTTATGTGCTTAGCTAAAAGATGGGGTCTATATTAAATAACCGAAGAGGTGTTTCAGTGAACACCTCTTCGCCGACACATAAACAGTGAACGCACAAAACCGTGAATGCTGACATCAGTGATTTCTTTCCCTGGGAAAGAAATCACTTGTCTAAACACACAAAAAAAAAAAATTCATTAAAAACACCCACACCCCCCCCAACTAAATATACCAACTCCGATCCCAGTACAGTGGGAAAAAGGGCAAACTTATGGGGTTGGACAAGTGATTTCTTTCCCAGAGAAAGAAATCGCTGTTCTGAATGATCGCACTTTAGTGCATTCGTTCATTATGGGTCGGCAAAGAGGTGTTCACTAAAACACCTCTTCAGTTATTCAATATACACCCAAAAGATAATATACTTACAGTAATGAGGTGATGATCATGCTATAACTTCAGCCTTCCTTTGCCCAAGGAGGTCAGGCTTGTGGCAACCTAAGTCACTATAGTGGTGACTGCAGTGTTCCCCTGTGCATGGGATGCTGGTAGCATGAGTTACAGTTTTGGTCAAACTGCTGTGACTCATATAACCCTCCCACAGGAGTCTCCACTTTTACTGCTTATTGAGGATGTCCAGACATAGGTTCATAGGTTCATAGGTTGGTACTAGGCTATGAGCCCTAGGGCCTATACAAGCCTAGCCATAACAATTCCCTGGCTATTTCTTCCCACACTATTTACTTCCCTGGACCCCTGTCTAGCAGGGTGACTGATGTGATCCCCGGGGTGAATTTGCTTTCTCCCATCCAATCGTCAAGGTTCCTTTTGAAGAGGACCAAAGAGGCACTCTGCTTGACATGTATGGGCAATCTATTCCAGAGTCTGGGGAGTCCCTGGGTCAGGAACCTATCCCTCCAGCATGTTTTGTTTATTGTGATGACAAGGTTTAGATCCCTGGAGTGTGTGGCTCTGAGGGATTGGGATTTCTTTAAGTGTAGCATGTCCAACAGCTCTGGGTTTGACATGGCCTTGTATGTTAAGCAGTGATCGCCTCTGAGTAGACAATATGCGACAGAGTATAGCTGGAGTTTTTTAATGCGGTCAGCATAGGGCATCTGCTTTAGGCCTGTGATTCTTTTAGTGAGGTATTTCTGCGGTCTTTCCAGCTGTTGCAGATGTCTTGAGAGGTACATACCAAATGGGACGTTGTATTCTATAATGGGTCTAATGAGGGATGAGTACAGTGGGACAATGACCTCCTTTTTTCTGGATGAAAAGCCCTTAGTGATGAGGTGTGCCACATCGAAGGATTTCCTGACTGTTGTGGTGATGTGGTTATCGAAGGTGAGACCACTGTCCACCTGTGTCCCTAAGTCTCTTATCACACTTTCGGTGTTTAGTGTACTGCCACCTATATGGTAATTCATGGACACATGTTTTTTCCCAAAGGGGGTAACTATACATTTCTTGGCATTGAGCTTGAGCCCATGGCTCTGGCACCAAGCATCTGTTTCTGTAAGGCCCTTTTGTAGAGTATCCACATCATTTGGGGATTCAATAATGTCTCCCAGTTTGCAGTCATCTGCGAACTTTGTTATCCAGAGTCCCTTAGTGTTGGCCTGTACTTCAGAGAAGTAGATGCCAAACAAGAGCGGTCCTAGGACTTAACCCTGAGGTACTCCACTTGTCACTTGTCTGGAGCTGGATTTGGAGTTGGCTACTTTTACAGTGTGGGGTCTATCAGTAAGCCAGTTAGCAACCCATTGGGTGATGTAGGGATTAATGCCCAGCTTAGTAAGTTTATCTATGATTCCAGAGTGGGGGATGGTGTCAAAGGCCTTGGCAAGGTCTAGATAGGCTGTGTGGACCACCTTACCCTTGTCCATGGCTCTGGAGACTGATTTGAAGAAGTCAATCAGGTTCAAGAGACAAGATTGGCCCTTCACGAACCCAAACTTGGTGGGGTCCAGTGTTTGAAGGTTGCCAATGTCTTTGTTTATAATTTCCATGATAATACGCTCCATGGCCTTGCAGATAAGGCTTGTCAGACTGATGGGATGGTAGTTTCCGGGATCCAAGGTGGATCCCCCCTTGTGGAGTGGGATAACTGTAGTTCTGCACCACTCAGTGGGCACGAAACCTGAGGTGAGGCTATGATTAAACATGACACTTAGGTGAGGTGCCAGTTCATATTGTAGTTCATGTAGTACACAGCCCGGGATGTCCTCTGGTCCCATGGATGCTGTATTCTTAGCTTTGGAGAGTGCGTTTTTTACCTGTGTGGCCATTATTACCGGAATTTGGCAATCTTCCGGTATTGAGATGGGCTATTTAGGGGGTGAGAGGGGGTGAAGTTGGCACTAGAATCGATCTGCCAGGATATTGGCAATATCCTTGGGATCAGTATATTTAATGTCATTCTGTTTTAGCTCAGAGCAGATCTTTGCATTGCCATTTAGATTCTTGACATAGTTATAGAATGCCTTGTGGTTGTCTTTGGAATCTTTGGCAATTTTATTTTCGTAACTAGCTTTGGAGGATTTTATGATGGATCTCAGTTTCTTACTGAGGCTGGTAAGGAAGTTTTTTTGCATCCTGGGATTTTCCTCTTTTCTGCAACAGTTTCTTCCTTTTGTTGTAAAGTTTGTTTATGGCAGGGGACCACCAGATTGGCTTCCTTTTTTTGGATGAGAGCATCTTAGTTCTATTTGGGATGGCACGATTTATGCATGAGTGGATGTGCTCATACAGTGCCTTAGTGTAGGATTCAGCAGTTGAACTTTCAGTTCCCGTCTGCATGGGTGTCATGAAGTTTGTCACTTCTGACTTGAGTAGCATGAAGTTGGCTTTGGAGAAGTTTTTTATGGAGGTTTCCTTACTGGGGGGTGGGGGTGGGATGTGGATGTTAAGGGTGATTAGCTTATGGTCAGACCTGACTAACGGAGAGGGTGACCATAGGTGTGGAGCATCGATTTCCCATGTTGGTAATGACCAGGTCTAGGATGTTGGAGCCCCTGGTGGGACTATGGATTAGTTGATCCAGGTCATTGGAATTTATGAATTCCAAGAACCGTTGAGCAAAGGTGTTGGTACATGAGTAGTTTTCCCAGTTAATGGCAGGGTAGTTAAACTCACCCAGTATTAGGGTGTTTGGTTCTATCTTAATATTTTCCAGTATGTTTAGAAAGGTGTAGTGAGAATCTTGGGGTATGGTGGGGGATCTGTTGCAAGCTACAGTTTGGACTGCAGTCTTACCTAGTGTTAGTTGCACCTGGAGAATTTCAGACGCATTGTGTTGGGCAACTAGCCTGGTGGTGTGAATATCCTTGGTGAATATTGACACTCCTCCACCTTTAGTGTTTCGGTCCTGCTTTGGTGGCCAAAAAGTGTGGTAAGAGTTGTAGCCTGGTATTGCAGGACTGCTCTCTGGAGCCTTGAACCAGGTCTCAGTTACTGCACAGATATCGATGTTCTCCATTTTTAGGAGTGCCTCGAGAGAGTGCATTTTGAGGTTTAGACTTCTAGCATTGAGTAGCATTACCTTCAGATTTTGCATGCTTGTACCTGTTATGGTGGTGGTTTTGTCTTTTGAACTTTGCCTAAACAAATCTTGAACTCCTCCTTATGCTACCTTTGTGCTCTACAAGGAGCACTACCCTCATTTTATCCAGCCATAGTTATCTCACCCTCAAAGATCTCAGGAAAAATAGTATGGAATTGGCATCCAAATGGCTTCTTCCATGTTTCAGTCTTTACACAATGATGGGTACCTCGCTGACATGATGGATGAAAAAATAATAAAATATAGGTACTGTATAATTATGGTTCTAATAGCACTTTAAGGTATGAAATGTGGCAGTCCTCCATCCCTGTATGTGCTACTGAGAATTAATGTTCAGCAATGACTTATTATTTATTTATTTATTTCCAGTTTGATTACCGGGGAAGTCCACTGGGTCAGAGTGACCTGTTTTCAGTGGAGTGATAAAGTGACAAACCAGGTCACAATAAGAGCAACGCCTCTTCAATAATCGAATTTGCAGTTTATTATAACAAAAATAAAAAGTGAGCGTAAAAAACAGGTACACGCTTTCAGCAAGTAAAATAACCCGCCTTCATCAGACAAACGTTTTGAGCCACCATCTAGTATCAGTATTTATAAAAACATCACATTACAAGCTCCAATCACTTTAAAATGCATTCCAATACTTTAGCGTTGTCCAGGGAACCTTAAAGGTGCTACGCTACCCACAACTAAATAGTCTATTAGACCAACATAATAAACTTCAGCCAGAACTATTACCTTGTTAAAAAATATATATAAGAACACATCTTGACAAAAATGGATTTTCCATATACAAATATTGTCATAATGTCCCAATTATGAATATCAAAATTAGCATAAAATACAATAAATAAATACAGCTTCAGTAAAAAAATAATAATAAATATAAAAACCAGTTATAAGTCACAACATCAATACCAGTGCTATTAAACTGACTGTTAAAAATATACTTTATCTGTTACATGTTAATAATTTTAAAACTGGCTTTATAGATAACGTTTCATTAATACCAGGAAAAATGTGAGCTCTGGTTCGTATTTGCCAGAGCAATTCATTGATTTCCAAATGGATCTGCCAAGGGCCTCCTCTGTTGTCAAAATAACTTTTCTGTAAAATTGTGAAACTGAAGGTATGCCCTTCATATTCTATAATATGCCTGGCTAAGGCATTATTCATATCCTTTTTACTTATAGCGTACTGATGTTCATATATCCTACATTTTAATTTACGCTCTGTTTTACCAATGTAAAATGCCTTACACTGGTTACATAAAGCGACATATATTACCATTTTTGTTTCACAGTTACAGTAGTCATTAACCTTATATATTCTATTATTAATATTCAGCTGATTACCTACTTTTATAAACTTGCACTGTGCACAAAAGCCACATTTGAACATCCCATGTTGTCTATTAGATTTGGTCTTGTTCTTAGTTCTTTCCAAAAAGACCTTTAAATTTTCACCTCTCCTATATGTAATCTTAGGGGTGTCACCTAATAAATTTATCAAGTGTCTATCGTTTCTCAACACATCCCAATTTTTAAAGATGACTTCCCTAATTTCTTTAAAATCTAAAGAGTAAGTATGCAAAAAGCTAATGTGGTAAAAGCCCAGGGAGAAAAGCTCCAAGATACATAATACAGATAAGGTACAGAAATAGACGGATGTCAGTCTTACATAATATGGAAACAGTTACAAGTAAGTACCTTGAAAATATGTATAATAAGCAGAAAAGCATTGAGTGTGGACTTATTGTTTATACATTTTCTTTAGTGTGCACACTCAGATATTAGGTGAGAAGATGTTTTATGTACATACTTTTAAGTAAAATGAGGATACACTATACATGCACAATTTCAGAAAAGAAATTAGTAATGGAAAGATATATACAATATTTACAACGTTGAACCATAAGAAATAAGCAGCTAATAGAGAAAGGAGAGCTTAGAAAATGCTCGTGGGAGCATAGCAGAAGGAGAGTTATTGAGGTCTTAGGAACCTGAGGGGGAAAACCCCTAGGAGCATAGCTGAAGGAAAGTTGTTGAGGGCTTAGGAACCAGAGTGGGAAAAAACCCAAGGGAATGGACTAAGGAAGATTAGGTTGGATGGTGGCAATTGCATTTCCATTTTGTGGCCAGGTGTTTGGTAAGATGAGTTTTGAAGTTTTCTAAGCTTAGGATGGTTCTCAGAGAGGGAGGAAGGGAATTCCATTTTTTGCCTAGAGAGACAGCGAGGAGAAGTTGGCCTGCTGTACTTTTGGGTTTGGGGATAGCAATTAGGTTTTGATGCTTGGATCTGAGAGTTCTATTGGGGGTGTAATGGGAGAGGATATTAGCACTGGACACTTAGTTGGGTGATATACAAGTCTGTGTGCAGTGGTGAGTTGGAGGAAGTCTAAGTAGTTTGGGAGTTCAAGCCACTTTAGGGATCTTAGGGTAAGGCAGTGATGGGTAGAAGGTTTAGATTTGGTAGCAAATTTATAATCAGATTGTTAATGATAGCATGACCACTGTTCGCAACCTTCCATCTATAACTGTGGTATACCACTTTCCATTTTTTTAACCACATCCCATAATTTTGAATGAATGTCCAACATGTGGAACACTTAAAAACACATCACCAACAATTTTAATTTTTAAGATCACAGCAAGGTTTACATGTGTCATGCTACAGTTATGAAATGTTCTCTGATAAATTTATATTATTCATTGTAATTTAATGTGGAAATCATTTAAAAAGTGCTAAAACTTGAATTTGTATCAGTCCATTTTTAAGTGAAAATGCAAGGAACATCAGTTTTTAAAACATAAATTGAGGAAAAAAAGGAGGCACCTGATTCTCAAGAAAAGGGGGAATCTGTATACTGGAATAAATAGCTACTGTATAGAGAGTGGACCCCTGAGGGAGGGCTAGAGGATGAGGTAATACAGCAGTTGGTAGTGCCTAGAGCCTACCGTCTAACATTTCTAGCCATAGCCCATGGCATTTCATTTGCAGGTCATATGGGCATAAAGCATACTAAGAGATGCATTATGCAGAACTTTTATTGGCCTTGGATTGCAAGGGATGTAAAAGGGTACTGTAGGACCTATGAGCAGTGCCAGAAAGTAGGCAAGGCAGGAGACAAGGTCAAAGCTCCTTTGATGCCTTTGCCTGTGATTGAGGAGCCATTTCAGAGGGAAGCTATGGACATTGTGGGGCCTCTGAGTATCCCAAGTTCCACAGGGAAGAAGTATATCCTGGTGTTAGTAGATTATGCTACTAGATACCCTGAGGCAGTGTTTCTGTTTTCCACTGAGGCAGAGAAGGTGCAAATGCTTTGCTAGAGCTCTTTAGCAGGGTAGGTTTCTCAAGAAAAATACTGACTGACAGAGGTGCCAAGTTCATGTTAGACCTGGTGGCTTGTCTGTGGAAGTGCTATGGGTTGAATTACCTAAAAAAACACCCCTTACCATCCCCAGACTAATGGTGCTGTGGACAAGTTAAACTATACACTAAATGCCATGTTATGGACATTTGCAGAACAGTTTAGGAGAGAGTGGGACAAATATTTGTTCCATCTGTTGTGTGCATACAGAGAGGTACCCCACGAATCCACAGGTTTTTCACACTTTGAGTTGCTATATTGACATAGGGTGAGGAGGCCTTTAGATTTGATTCGTGATGAGTCAGACAGTGAGTGTGAATCCCACAAGGAGTCTGTTGTGGCATATGTTCTAAACCTCAGGACAAGGCTTAGAGAGCTCATGGGCTTGGACCTGGAGAACCTGGCAGGAGCCCAACAGCAGAAAAAGGTCTGGTATGACAGGAATGCTCAAGCCTGAGAGTATGCTGTGGGGCAACAGGTGATGGTTCTCATTCCTGTCAGACACAGTAAGCTGCAAGCAGCTTGAGAGGGACCCTTCGAAGTGGTAAGGAAAGTCAGTGATGTTAACTACATGGTAGAATTGCTATGCAGGAGGCAGAGGCACAAATTGTACCATGTTAACATGATGAAACCTTACCATGATATGGATGGCAGAAAAAAACTTCCTTAGCTGCTAAAGGTCTTCCCAGGTGCAAACAAGTGAGAAAAAAAAAAGAAAATATTCCTGAGTTGACCACCATGGAGCTAGAAGATAGCGTTGAAATCTTAATGTTGAAAATTTAAAACTTTAGGCTTTATTTAAACATAAAACTTCATTTAAAACCAAAGGGTAAAAAAGAAGAAAAGCGCTTTCAGCCTATTCAGGCCTTCTTCAGTTCTGTAAATCTTTTATTTTTATTTTATTATTTTTATTTAACATTTGTTGACCGGGAAAGTCCGACTAGGTTCCACAGAGCCTGTTTTCAGCGGAGGCCCGGGGAGAAATGCTCCAGATGCATGTCTTTGGAATGTTTGTGCTGAATGTTTTAAACATCTATGTACCTATCAGGAACATTTATTTTGGACATGCCTTCAGTAGCTTCAATTCATTAAACACTTAAAGAGCAAGGCTTCCTCAGATAATCAACTAATGGATACATGCCTATCTTTTAACACAGGTTTAAGGGGAACTACAGCATTTAACCTGAATAGGCTGAAAGCGCTTTTCTTCTTTTTCACCCTTTGGTTTTAAATGAAGTTTTATGTTTAAATAAAGCCTAAAGTTTTAAATTTTCAACATTAAGGTTTCAACGCTATCTTCTAGCTCCATGGTGGTTAACTCAGGAATATTTTCTGTTTTTTACCATGATAGGGAGGTCCTTGTGCTAAGTATTTGCAGTAGGAGGCAGGAGGAGTCTGATGGAGATCTATGGCTACAGCAAGCCAGCCAGCAAAATGTCAAGTTACTATGGTGGAGCCTAGGGTTGCAGGCATATGATATGACAGTGCAGCATCATAGTGGGTTCAGCAATGCCAATGCTGATAAGATCTCAAGACAGGGTATGGGATAATGTATTCCCAGATAGGTTCATTCATCTCAAGCAACATTTCTCAAGGGGCACTGGAAAAACTAGCTTGAGTTTTCAAAGGAGGAAGAGATGTGACAATAGGAGGTACTGCCAGCTATGCCAGGAGAAGTAAAACAGTGGATGTATAACATATGCCAGCAGAGTGAGCTGGAATTTTGTAAATAATTGTATGTCATTTGTATATCAAACTGATTTGTATAGATGATTGTACTGAAAAAATGTATTTGTAAAGCTGATTGTGTTAAAAATGTATTGTCAGTGTGCCCTGCTGGGCAGCAAAGAAATATGCATGCATTATTGTAACTCTTTAAATATATATATTGTAACAGAGGATACTGGAAGAGAATAGATTAATCTCAATCCAGCTAACTTTGAGAAATAGTAAAAAAATTAAATTACTGGACCTAGGCCATAAAGATGTTATCTAACAGTTTTGAATGCAGCAAGAAACACAAAGTCTGTACTAGGAAGCTCCCTGCATCATCATTGGAGTGAACTAATTGTTACTCTGAAAGGATGGAGGTTTGAAATTGTTTTATGACTTCCAGGCACTGCAGCAGATCTTAGCAAGGCTCTGTGCGTGTGTATTATCGACACCTATGGGATAAATCCTAACAGCTTCTAGCAACGGGAGGTTGCATGGGAACCAGAATTCAGATGACCAGATATATGTGATGTCAGTCTGTACATAAATAATGTTTTAATATTAGAGGAGACTGAAGTCTCAGGGGCAGTCTGTTTCTTGGAACCTGACATAGAAGGATCCCTCACCTACTTCATTTTGCCTTGCTCTAATAAGTAAACCATGGAATAGTAACTCTTTATATTAGTCAGGAAAATATAATGTGATTAGTTAAGTACAGCTTTTATGTAACTGTGTGAATTTTTCCAGCTGTGCTATTTTTAATATTTTCTTTGATTGCAACTCTGGTATTTACTATAAATAGATATTCCATATTTTCATGTTATTTTATTATTTATTATTAAATATATTTAAACTTTTCATTGTGGTTGGTCTTATAGAGAATATTTTAATCTCTGAGAGTACATATATATATATATATATATATATATATATATATATATATATATATATATATATATATATATATATATATATATATATATATATATATATATATATATATATATATATATATATATATATATATATATATATATATATATATATATATCTTTGTTGACAGCTCAGGCCACTCATGAAAGCCTTGTTGTTTGGTCAACATTACCATTTGTATTAATATTAATTTCACTCAGTATAATTGGGTACCCTGGTAAAAGCCTTAGAGTAGCTGGCTTTGCAGTGTCTGGTGGTGGTGTACCTACTTTATAGTCTGGGTAGAAGGGGGCAGAGCTGGTAACCCTGTGCCAGCCTTTTGTGTGTGTGTGTGTGTGTGTGTGTGTGTGTGTGTGTGTGTGTGTGTGTGTGTGTGTGTGTGTGTGTGTGTGTGTGTGTGTGTGTGTGTGTGTGTGTGTGTGTGTGTGTGTGTGTGTGTCAGCTGCTTGGGACAGGGACACGAAGCACTGGTTTTACAGAGAGGGTGCTGGAGGACTTGTCTCGGACACTCAGCTGAGGACTTAACCCTACAGCAGTGCCTTTGGGGAGGCTTCTTGGGGACCTGGAGAGAGACAGAGAGAGAAACCCAAACCCCAGGCTGTGCTCGTAAGGGAAACTGTTTGATGCAGAGAGGTCTGCATCTTGAAATACTGAGTGTATCCATTTGTATTGCAAGTGAACGTCTCTTGTCCATTTTTAGTGGTGAGTATTCAGGCTCCTTGATTACTGGCCGAGAGTGGGGCTATCATACAGGTATTGATAAAAAAATATTATAATAATGGTATGATTGTGCACTGGTCTGAATACAGCAACTGGGTGAGCTATAACAAACCTAATTATGGCTAAGACATTCATATTCCCACAAAGTTTTTAACACCCTCTAAACTATTATTTGTAATGACTGGGAGTTATTTAAATGTTCAGGAATACCAACAATACAAACATTTGGTTTTCATGCTCTCATTTCTAGATTTAACATTTCATTAGAGTCATTTATTTATGCTTTTGTTTTGTGATAATCACTGAATAATTGTTGAAATTTCATAGTTAAATCAAGAATACTGGCATCTAATTTATCCTGAGATTCCTCTAATGTATTGTACTCTTCTCTCTGTGCAAAAAAAAGAATACATTTTACTTTGTTTACATTGTCTTTTAAGGAAGCAAGGGAGATCACCACCTTAGACAAAGAATCTAATCTGGAAAGTCATGAATTTATCCAAAATGAACTGATTCATTTGCAGTTTGAGTATCCTGCTGAATACAAGTTTGTACGGTAGCATCGTCTACTTCCAGCTGAGTATTAAGTGGAGCTTTCACAGAGTTTCAGAACCTTCTAATACCACTGAAGAAGAGGGGTTTCCTGCATTTTTATGTACAATATCCCCTGAACAACCTGTGCCCCCAAAATAAGGAAAGATTAATGAGGTCCTATTAAATCAAAGTGTTAAGATCCATTTGATGTTCCAATGTTTAAGAAGGGAAATCCTACAATATTTTTCCACTGAAAAAGATTCCTGTGTACTTCTCCCAAATTATTTGGATAAATGATTATAGATTCAATGTCTCCCAAACTCCATATTTTTTACTGGTACATGTTGCAGTCAGGAAGATTTTACTCTGTGTTTCGTTTATAAGCAAATAACTTCAAGACTGTTTTTTTACAAAATTCAAAAAACCCATGCTAACTAGGAGAACATTTTCTTCTCTGCCTGACCTCAGCAGTGTGACACTCAGAGTATCCTTGCATGCCTCCTACTTCCTGATAGGCATGACCAGTCTTCTGAGTAACACTTTCAGCTATACTGAACAGATTCTAGCTATATTCAATAGCATTGGACTACACACAGCATTAAGAATTAAACATTTCCAACCATGCACTACATAGTATGTCTTTTAATAAAGAAATGACTTATAATTAATCATTCTGACAATGTGCTATGTTTTGTAACCAATTTATTTCCTGAAAATATGATTTGATGTTTATATTGATGTGGCAGGACTTCATATAAAACACTGGAAATCCACAATTATTTAAATAACTTTTTTGATATACACTTGACTTCTACAGTAGACATTTTTTTCCAGTATGAATAGCACCTTGGCTCATCCTGGAAAACAGACCATAGGTCTAGAGGGACTACCTGGTCAACAAAGTGTAAATAAATAAATAATATAGCTTTCTGACCTGTATAATTACTTATAAAAAATGTAGCACCTTAATCTAAGATACATACCATAACCGAATCATTGTAAAATATCAAGTACTGTTGCATGCGTGTTGCCTTAACTGAGCTGACCACAATGATCAATAAGGAAAGATAGAACATTCATTTCAATACCGAGGCAGCATTCTGCATAACCTATGCATAATATCTACAATGTTAATTAATACATATCAGTATAGTGCACTGTTAAATAAAACACACCATAATAGTAATAACCCATGTCAGAGGTATAGGTTTTACTGGTTAATACTCACAAAGCACATGAAGAGTTGAGTATATTCTAGCCCATCACAGAAAACTCCATGCTGTATGATATGCTCGCATGCTTATTTGCTGTTTGTTGTGGTCATGTAATTTAACAATAAATCATGTATGACTTGGGGTAATACTGTACAAGGTTTGCCCGTGGCTTTCTGATTTGATTATGAGGGTGAAACCCTAGTGGCCCAGCAAAGGCAGCCATTAGTCCTTTTCTGTTATTTCTTATGCTGTGAGTGGTAGATGATTTTTGGTAGGTTATACAAATGCAGGCTGTCTTATGTAATGATGTTTGCACAGTATGTCATTTCACTACAGTTGCTGTGTCCTTGTGCAGGTTACTTGCTGATTATGTTTTGAAATTTGCTGTGTACACATTTAACCTTGTAGAACAAAATATTGAATATTTTGCAACTCCAGACCCAAAACTACAGTTGCCACCAAACAGACAAAATTAAAATTGTTAATGTTCAAGCTGTAAGAAGCACAGATAAAAAATGGTGACCATAATGTTTATGTTTTCGTAGCTGCAGTGATCTGTATTTTAATCCCTCTATCAAACTACCAAGCTTTTTTTGTGTTTCATTCAACTTAGTTTGGTAGACAATATTTGTGTAAAATCACTATAATATCAGGACTGGGGAATATGCCCTTTGCCTGGTACTGTACAATCTTGGAGTCAGTATATATAATTAATAATGGGAGTTGGGGGGCATAGCCTGCAAAAATATTGTTTTAAATTTGCATGCACTGAGGTTATGTCTTGGAGCATGTGCATTCTGTTGTCAACCATTAATTGTTGACATTTGAAACACCGTTATACTGAAGATTCAATTATCTTTAGTACAACAATATCCATATCTATATGTTTATCTGGGTCTACTTCAGTAGACCGAAATCGCACTTAATTGAAACTTACTTTACTGAGACGACATCACCAAAATTTGAATAAACCGAAGCTTACAGGAAATGGAGGCACGTGTTCAACATGGGGAAATGTGCCCTTTTCCCCACTGTAGTGCGGCCCTGGAGTTGCTATATTTAGTTAGGGGAGTGTGGGTGGGTGGGTTTGACATACTGTGGTGTGTTTTTAAATTGACTGATGGCCGAGTGCCTCCATTTCCAGTTAAAAAAAAATCTGGTAATGTGAAGCTTCGGTTTATTCAAACTTTGATGATATGGTCTTAGTAAAGTAAGTTTCGATTGTGTAATTTTAGTCTACTGAAGTAGACGTAGACATAGACCTGCTTATCTATATATTCTCCATATATATATATATATATATATATATATATATATATATATATATGTGTATGTATATATATTATGTTAGGGTCAGAGATAGATGAGGGGATAGGTTTTGTATGTTTGTATGAGACTGTGTGTATTTTAGTGTTAGGGTTGGAGTTAGGTAAGGGGATAGATGTAGTATTGGCAGTGTGGTTTGTTTTGCTTGTTTATGTGTCTGAGTCTGTCTTGTGTAGGGCAGCATTACAGAAACTTTTTTTTTAATGTGAGGTGTGGGGTTAGGGTTGGGGGAAGGGGTAGGATTAGAGTTAGCACCTATTGTGAAGGTGGTGCACAGGGGTAGGCTGTGGACATTACTTGTCGCCTTTAGTGTATCTTGGAAAAGTTACAGGAGGCATAAGCCAGATGAAAACCTGCTTTTTTACTGCTTCAAGGCTAAAAATACATGCAACATTCAGAGTATATGATATCTAATGCACATAAACTAAACACAAATGCAGAAATGGAATAACAATGTTGAATTCTATTTCTCACCTTCAGAGATGATCTTTAAGTAAATAGAAAGCATGAACCAAGACTTAAAGCATAAAAGCTGCCTTCAGGAAACAGAGAAAATCATCTTCAAGTAATAGTTTCCCTAAAAGAAAAAGAATGGCAAGCAGGCCGGGGTCACATGAACTGTGAGTGAACTATAATCTGAGTTTAATTCCTCAAACCAGCAGCTGGATACTAGTTAATTTTCCTCAACTACACAGTGTTCTCAGATAATTATTGAAGCTAAGCATGCCAGTCTTACAGATTTATCAAATTCATTGTACACTTACCACTGCAGTCCAGATTGCAGAAGAAGTCTTATGAATTCCAAACAAGTATACGAACAACAGAATCAGAGAAAACAAAAAAAGTGTGACTGACACAAACATAACCCATCCTTGGTTCATCTGATTTGAAACTTTGGTTGCAGCTACGAGAATCCATACCCAGCCTCCAAAGACCTAAGAAGAAAAAAATAAGTACAACAGGGACAATTTTAATTCTATTTTATTGACTTATTTCTTTACATGTACTGCATTATACTGCTATCAAGCAAAATAAAAATAATATGTAGCCTGTCCAAATTGATTTAGCAAACATTTTCTTACACCTTTGAAATCATCCACTGTTCTCTTGAAATCACTTAAATTTCTGTTATGATTTTGTGAAGCCATGTAAACAGCTTCAAATACGATTTGCTCTCTGAGTGTGCAATTTTATACCTGTACTAGGCAGCAAAAATCAGTATCTGCAATCTGTACTCATCACTTTCGTAAACTAATATCATTGTTCATTTAACCTGTCAGACAAAAGAAATTCAATGTCTTAAGCTATGCATGATATCTTAACTTTCTCAAGAAACTGGCCTGTTTTATTAGCCTTATTTTTCTTTACAGTATGTGAATTTCCCCTACTTTTTATGGACTCCATTAGCATAATGCTTATGTTCTACTCATTGATACATAAATCTTTCTAACGTCCTATCTAAAGTAAATCCAAGACAACTGCCTAGTGCAGCATCATAATTGTCATATTACAGCAATGGTGAAAATGTGAAACAGAATAGGTGTCTAAGTCATGCATAGCTAATTATATTTATGAGTTTCTATAATTTAATAACTTCCAATGAATATTTATTATTTCTCTTACCTTTCATACATTATTATGCTGCCCAAATTCAATAACAGGTGTCTAGAATTCCTTAAAACTTATGGATATCATTTTGTTTTACAATAAGTCATCAATGTTAGTTCACAACCATACTTCATGTGGTACAGCTATTGATTAGTATTATATTATCAGTACAAATAAGATAAGGTCCTGATACCAATCTATGCTATAAATCTTGATCTGCTTGTGTTTCTGCAGCTCCGCTCATATTTGGTTTACTGTATAACACCCATTTAGATAACTCATTAACTACATAAGAGCTTCTAGCAAGCATAACTCCCAAATTTCCCCTCTTAAATCCATATTGAAAAATATCCAAATGCCTGAGTTTACATGGATATTCATGTGTTAATGTTTATTTGTACTTCTTAATCACCTTTGGGATACGATGCTAACAAGTGCTGCGAGAATTAAGCTCTCTCTGATAGTACAAAGTAAAATCCAAAAGTAAAACACTAAAAGGCAGCAAACATGGCTAGGTAAACCCAGATAAAACCACGGTAGCTCTTGTGACGTATGTACTTTAACATTTTGATTGGTTTGCCAACTATTTTAAAAGCTCTGTTAAAACAGTTACTTTCATTGTCTGATGAAGCGTTGGAGTCAACACAATAACACTCTATATAAATTTAAACCATGGTTTTATCTGGCTTTACTTAACCATGTTTGCTGCCTCTTAGTGTTTTACTTTTGGACATTTGGGGTACAGATTATTTTGCTGCTGGCCCTGTTATTGTCAGTTATACACAACCTGCAGCTGCTTTTATAGAACTGAACAATAATCCACTGCTCTCTTCTCTAACCATGTAGATATTAAAAAATTATGACAAAACTTTCCAGTTATACCAAGTTCTTTAAGCTCCTGATTTTGTATTCTCTTTGATGATGCTAAATATGTCGATCAGTAGCAGGATGAGGTTTATGCAAAAAAGAACAAGACATCTAAAGATGCGCTGACAATAAAGTCAGCACTTAAAAGCTGCTAGCCAAAAGTGCCACATCAGTCAATATGGCAGGTTTATTCCACCCATCCACAACCCCTTTTTTTTCCATTTTTTACATAAAGAATCGGGGTGTCGCTTAACAGTGACAACCATCTACAACCAAGGTTTACACCACCAGTTGGCAGGTTTATTATTTTTCTGCATTTTCTTGCTGCCTTTAGCTAATTCTGCCTAAAATGCTGATTTTCTAGAGTTTCTGTGATTTATAAAGCTTGTTTCAGCTACACATTGTACTTATTTTACTGCCTGCACTTTAACAAAGTCATTTTTGTGTTTAAATTACATGTTTAACTGTTGTAGGCTACACACTCAAGTGTGATAGCAATTTCTGTGCATTTAAAGTGTTTTTTTGATTGTATCTGCTTTATTTTCTGAAAAAAAAACAAAAAAACAAAAAGTATACTTGCTTTCCCACCTTTCTAGGCTAGTATAGTCCAGTTTTCAGGTTAGTGCTGAATTCAGGGCTGTGTTACAATTTTCTGTGTTTGCCCATACCTTACTTGGATAGAAGGACATTTCTCTGTTCACTGTGAGAGAGAGAGCTTTGAACAGCCTATCTGTCCCTGGAGGAATGGTTTCAGCCCAGAAATTAGTAGTTTATTGGCCATTTTGGGCTAATTTCTATCTCTTTCATTTCCCTGCTATAAAACCCACATTTGCAAGGTTTTTGTGCTAGTATAATACAGCTCAGCAAGCTCCTGACTGGTGCCCTGCATTGTTCTACAGCAGCAGAGAGACAAAAGAGAGACTTTGGAGTGATTAAGTATCATTTTTCTGCATTTTCTTGCTGCCTTTAGCTAATTCTGTCTAAAATGCCAATTTTCTAGAGTTTCTGTGATTTAAAAAGCTTGTTTCAGTTACATATTGTACTTATTTTACTGCCTGCACTTTAACAAAGTCGTTTTTGTGTTTAAATTACCTGTTTAACTGTTGTAAGCTACACACTCGGTGTGATAGCCATTTCTGTGCATTTAAAGTGTTTTTTTGATTGTATCTGCTTTATTTTCTGAAAAAAAAAAAAAATACTTGTTTTCCCGCCTTTCTAAGTTAGTATAGTCCAGTTTTCAGGTTAGTGCCGAATTCAGGGCTGTGTTACAAGTTTCCGTGTTTGCCCAGACTTTACTTGGATAGAAGGAAGTTTCTCTGTTCACTCTGAGAGACGGAGCTTTGATCAGCCTATCTGTCCCTGTCGGAGTGGTTTCAGCCCAGAAATTAGTAGTTTATTGGCCATTTGGGGCTAATTTCTCTCTCTTTCATTTCCCTGATATAAAACCTGCATTAAGTATAATTTTTCTGCATTTTCTTGCTGCCTTTAGCTAATTCTGTCTAAAATGCCAATTTTCTAGAGTTTCTGTGATTTAAAAAGCTTGTTTCAGTTACATATTGTACTTATTTTACTGCCTGCACTTTAACAAAGTCGTTTTTGTGTTTAAATTACCTGTTTAACTGTTGTAGGCTACACACTCGGTGTGATAGCCATTTCTGTGCATTTAAAGTGTTTTTTTGATTGTATCTGCTTTATTTTCTGAAAAAAAAATAAAAAAAAATACTTGTTTTCCCACCTTTCTAAGTTAGTATAGTCCAGTTTTCAGGTTAGTGCCGAATTCAGGGCTGTGTTACAAGTTTCTGTGTTTGCCCAGACTTTACTTGGATAGAAGGAAGTTTCTCTGTTCACTCTGAGAGATGGAGCTTTGATCAGCCTATCTGTCCCTGTCAGAGTGGTTTCAGCCCAGAAATTAGTAGTTTATTGGCCATTTGGGGCTAATTTCTCTCTCTTTCATTTCCCTGATATAAAACCTGCATTAAGTATAATTTTTCTGCATTTTCTTGCTGCCTTTAGCTAATTCTGTCTAAAATGCCAATTTTCTAGAGTTTCTGTGATTTAAAAAGCTTGTTTCAGTTACATATTGTACTTATTTTACTGCCTGCACTTTAACAAAGTCGTTTTTGTGTTTAAATTACCTGTTTAACTGTTGTAGGCTACACACTCGGTGTGATAGCCATTTCTGTGCATTTAAAGTGTTTTTTTGATTGTATCTGCTTTATTTTCTGAAAAAAAAAAAAAATACTTGTTTTCCCGCCTTTCTAAGTTAGTATAGTCCAGTTTTCAGGTTAGTGCCGAATTCAGGGCTGTGTTACAAGTTTCCTTACTTGGATAGAAGGAAGTTTCTCTGTTCACTCTGAGAGACAGAGCTTTGATCAGCCTATCTGTCCCTGTCGGAGTGGTTTCAGCCCAGAAATTAGTAGTTTATTGGCCATTTGGGGCTAATTTCTCTCTTTTTCATTTCCCTGATATAAAACCTGCATTTGCGTGGTTTTGCGTGCCTGGCAGTGCTGGTTAGCTACGGTAAACTATTCCCGGCTCCACAAAGTCTACTCTTCAATTTTTCCCTTGGAACTAGACAAACTTTCAACTTAAGCACTCAAACCATTCACTTCTCATACTGGCACTTGCTCAAAACTCACAGCAAGCACTAATAAACCTTAGCACTAGACCCTCCCTATACTGTAGAGAAGGACAGGGCTCTGTATTCGACCTTACCAGCCAATCAGTAAAACAGTTCACTGTACCTATCCAGGCATGTCCAAAGGGCAGTTTCAGGTGTACTCTCCGGTCCAACTGGTGAATCTGGGCATGTTTAGGCAATGTTACAATTGCCTCATGTACACAAACAACCCTCTTCTCCTTCCACCAAACACTAATACATGCGAGAGATGCAATTATACAGCCAAACTGGAGGCTAAGCTCTCTCAACCCAAGACTGGACCAGGCAGTCAAGAGGAGAAGGAAATTACTTGCATCACACCACCAGTCTTACATAGACCTATGAAACCAGCATAGGCAAAAAACACACATAAATACATGAAAACATACTCGGAGGCTCTAAATAAAAATCTGCAGAAGCAACAGAGACCTCCAAAGCAGACAACCAAGCAACCTCCACCCCCCCCAACACAAACCATGAAACACATACTTTGCAAAACCAGTGTGCCACACAATCACAGCCCTTAAGGCAAAATAACATACCCAACACACTAGTAATAGGTGACTCTATAGTCAGGCACACTGACGATCCATTCACTAGGCTGAACAAGGAGAAGGTTACTCTTAGCTGCCTGTCAGGTGCCAGGATCCGCCACATAACACAAGCACTCAGGTCACTCCAGAACAAGTACACATATGACTCTGTCATTGTCCATGTTGGTGTGAATGACCTGAGCCGCACCTCCCTGGACTACATGAAAAGAGACATGGAGGAGCTCTCTGATCACATAGCCCAGGCCGGTATGACCCTGACCCTGAGTAGCATCCTTCCCTCACCAAGAATGATACCACGGTATAGAGAAAAAAATATCAGTTTCAACAATTGGCTAAGCTTGTGGTGTCATTCAAAGGGGATCCAGTGTCTATCAGCCTGGGGTGACATGCTCAACAAGCCACGCTGCTTCACTAGAGACGGCTTGCACCTGTCACCCTTAGGCTTTCAAATACTGGCCAAGGCTCTTGCCACCCCCATAGTGCCTTTTTTAGGCAAGACTCAAAAGACAAACCCACCGCTGTAAATAGCACAAGTAACAAAAAACTGAGGGTAATGCTACTCAATGCCAGAAGTCTAAACCTCAAAATGCACGCACTCGAGGCACTCCTCAGTATGGAGAAAATCGATATATGTGCAGTAACAGAAACCTGGTTTAAGGCTCCAGAGAGCACCCCAGCACTACCAGGCTACAACTCATACTATGCATTTCGGCCACAAAACCAGGACCGAACTACAAAAGGCAGGGGAGTATCCATATTCATCAAGGATACCCACACCTCCAGGTTAGTGGCACAGCACGATGCTTCAGAGATCATCCACGTGCAACTAACAATGGGCAAAACTGCTATTCAAATTATAGCTTGCTACAGATCACCCACCATGTCCCAGGACCCACACTCCGCTTTCCTGGAAACACTGGGAAACATAAAGGTTCTACCAAACACCCTGATATTGGGTGATTTCAATTACCCAAACATTAACTGGGAGAGCTACTCAAGTACAAACTCCCTTGCCCAACATTTCCTAGAATTAAACTCAAAGGCCCTGGATCAACTGGTCAACACCCCCACCAGAGGTGACAACATATTGGACCTGGTTATCACCAACATGGGTGACTGGTGTTCGACACCGGAGGTCAACCCCTTGCTGGTTAGATCTGACCATAAACTAATCACTCTGGATATCCACATTCTGCCACTCCCCCCCCTCAAATAACCCACCGTGAAAAACTTTTCAAAAGCAAACTTCACATTACTTAAGACCGAGGTGGGAAGTTTCAAAGCCCCCATACAAAAGGATAATGCTGTCCAAGCTGCAAATTCCTTTACTAATGCACTCTATGGGCACCTACAAGAATGCATGGATCGTGCTATCTCAAAAAAAAAACAAGACTCACTCCTCCAAGAAAAGGAAACCAGTCTGGTGGACCCCTGCCATAAACAAGTTCATAGGTTCATAGTTCATAGGTTCATAGGTTCATACTAGGCTATCTGCCCGAGGGCATTTACAAGCCTAGCCCATAGTTTTGTGGCTTACGCCACCCCTTTAGTATGGGGAACTATACCCATTATTTTGCTGTGCCTCTGTTGAGCAGTGACACTGAGGTAATCCCTGGGGTATATCTGCGATCTCCCATCCATTGGTCAAGATTTATCTTGAACAAGGCCAGCAGTGCTCTGCCTCACATATACCGGGATTTTATTCCACAGCATAGAGTCTTTGGGTGATGAATCTATCCCTCCAGCATCCTATTAATAGCCGTGTCGAGGTTTAAGTCTCCGCCCTTGTGACTCTGACAGATCTAGATTTTTGAGGTGAAGCATATTCATCAAATCTGGGTTTGACATGGCCTTGTATGTTAGGCAAAGGTCACCTCTGAGCAAGCGGTGGCGACTGAATAGAGCTGGAGTTCTTTCAGTCGGGCAGCATAGGACAGATGTTTGAGACCCTTTATCCTTTTGGTGAGGAACTTTTGTGGCCTCTCCAGCTGCTGCAAGTGTCGGGTCAGATACATTCCGAATGGGGCATTGTACTCAATCATTGGTCTGATGAGTGATGAGTATAGGGAGACTATGACCTCCCTTGATCTAGATGAGAATCCCTTCATGATAAGGTGGGCAATGTAGAAGGTCTTCCTAACTACTTTAGCTACATGGGTGTCGAATGACAGACTACTATCAACCTGGGTCCCCAGGTCCCTGATAACTTCTTCTGTGCTCAGTGGATTGCCACCTATTTGGTAGCTAGGGTAACCTTGTTTTTCGAAGGGTATGACTATGCATTTTTGGCATTTAACTTTAGGCCATGGCTCTGGCACCAGTTATCCGTTTCTGTGAGACCCTTCTGAAGGATATCTGTGTCAGATGTGTTTTCTACTATGGCACCCAGTTTGCAGTCATCTGCAAACTTTGTCAGCCATAACCCTCCTGTGTTTGCTTGTACTTCGGAAAAGTAGATGCCAAACAAGAGTGGGCCCAGGACTGAGCCCTGTGGTACACCACTTGTGACAGGCTTTGAGTCTGACATGGCGCCAGCAACTCTGACCCTGTGGGTTCTGTCACTCAGCCAGTTTGCAACCCATCTTGTGATGTATGGGTTAACATTTAAGCTGATGAGTTTTTCAATTCAATCAAGTTATACAATAGAAGGAGGAACCTAGTACAAAAGAGTAAATCCCAAGAAGGGAAGACATCCCTGATCAGTATCAGCAAGAAACTACGTTCCCTCATAAAATCATCCAAGGCGAGCTTCGAAAGAAAAATTGTCATGGACTCCAAAGATAACCACAAGGCATTATTTAGCTTTGTCAAGAATCTAAGTGGCAATTCTCAGATCTGCTCGGAGTTAGTGCAGAATGGCACAAAATATACTGACCCGACCGATATAGCCAACATCCTGGCAGACAGGTTCAGTGCAAACTTCACCCCCCTCTCACCCCAAAAAGGGCCCATAACTATACTAGAAGAATGTAGTACCCCTGAAATCACAGACACTCTGGTTAAAACAGCCCTCTCCAAAGCCAAAAACACAGCATCAATGGGACTGGATGGTGTCCCAGGCTGCGTCCTACATGAGCTCAAAGATGAACTAACCCCGTACCTAAACACACTGTTTAAACTCAGCCTCTCCACAGGCTATGTGCCCACAGAGTGGTGCACAGCAATGGTTATTCCACTCCACAAAGGTGGACCCACAACGGACCCCGGGAACTATAGCCCTATAAGCCTGACTCACTTGGTCTGCAAAGCTATGGAGTGCATCATCATGGATCTCATTAACAGAGACATTGGAAACCTCCAAACACTGGACCCTACCCGGTTCAACTTTGTTAAGGGCAGATCATGCCTCCTAAACCTGGTGGACTTCTTTGAGACAGTTACCAAGGCTATAGATGAGGGAAGGTGGTCCACACAGCCTACCTAGACCTTGCAAAGGCCTTCAACTCCATTCTCCACTCAGGTATTATAGACAAGCTCACCAGCCTGAACATAAACCCTTATGTCACGAGATGGGTTGCCAACTGGCTCATTGACAGAGCCCACATGGTAAGAGTTGCGGGAGCTAGGTCTGACTCTAAACCGTTTACAAGTGGCATTTCCCAGGGCTCAGTCCTAGGACCCCTCCTGTTCGGCATATACTTCTTAGAGGTACAGGCAAGCACAGGAGGACTATGGCTGACCAAGTTCACAGACAACTGTAAACTAGGGGTAATAATTGACTCTCCGGCTGACACAGACATCCTCCAAAAGGGTCTCACTGAGACAGATACCTGGTGTCAAAACCATGGCCTCAAGCTAAATGCCAATAAGTGCATAGTCATCCCCTTTGGAAAAAACAAAGTACCCACAAACTACCACATAGGTGGTAGCCCCCTAAATATGGAACACGTAATAAGGGATCTGGGGACCCAAGTAGATAGTAACCTCTCCTTTGATAATCACATTGCCAAAGTGGTTAGAAAATCCTTCTCTGTGGCCCATCTAATCACAAAAGGGTTTTCATCCAGATCGAAAGAGGTCATTGGACCTCTCTATACATCACTCATCAGACCCATCATAAAGTACAATGCCCCATTTGGGGTGTACCTTACAAGACACCTGCAACAACTGGAAAGACCACAGAAGTACCTCACCAAGAGGATCACTGGCCTCAAGCAGATGCCCTATGCAGCTCGACTGAAGAAACTCCAGCTGTACTCGGTTGCATACAGCCTACTCAGAGGTGATCTCTGCCTCACATACAAGGCCATGTCCAACCCAGAATTGATGGACATGCTCCACCTAAAGAAATCCATATTCCCTCAAGCCACATGCTCCAGGGATCTAAACCTCACCACAACAATAAATAGGACATGCTGGAGGGATAGATTCCTGTCCCAGAGACTTCCCATGCTCTGGAACAAGATTCCAATCTACATTAGGCAGAGCTCCTCGCTAACCCTCTTCAAGAGAAACCTTGACGAGTGGATGGGAAACAGAAAGTTTACCCCCGGGATCACTTCAATTGCTCTGCTGGACAGAGGCACAGGGAACTAATCTAAGGGGATGGCGAAAGCCAACACATTCCGGCTAGGCTTATAAATGCCTTCGGGCAGATAGCCTAGTACCTACCTATGAACCTACGAACCTATTATTCTCCATTAAATAGCAGTGATCACAGAGGACTAGGGTGGACTACAGTCCATATGCTTAGTTATATATAGTCCATGTCCTGACTTTTTAAAAACACATATGTAAGTGAATTTTATTGCCACAGGCCCATTTCTCCTTTGTAGTTTTCTGACTGGGCAAGTACAGAATTATCTCTTTACTGCAATCTTTAGACTGAGTTATTGCTACTTTTGAGTTACAACTCTTTTCTTTCAGTTCCTAACACAATAAGTCTTCACTTATTTACCCTGCATTAGCTGTCATTTGATAGTTCATTGCCACTTAAATTAAAAGTGCCTGTGCATTGTCCCTTTTGTATATGATCACTTTTATTGACTTAGTAATGTAACACCTTATGGATCTTTAATCAAAGGCAGAGAGTTCATGTATTCGTGGTTTATAATTAAAACTATGCATGTTTTGCTGACTTCTTTTTTTCATTTTAACTTCTTCTGATGAAACACCAATAAGTATCTTTATCACTGCATTCATATATTAGGAGTAGGGAATAACCTGATTTGCCCTTCACTGTATTCTGCACCTCCTGATTCTGTGTCTGGATATAAGTAATCTACGTGGATAGTGTGTATGTTTGTGCAATAATGTAAGCAATCCCTACTGTGATACAGCCTATACCTTTCAAGGAACTCCATTAGCTCATTCAGTTACAGGAGCTATGCTTGGATAAATCAACACCCCCCCTGCACTTATCGTGATTTTAATGGTTTGTACATACATATGCAAACACAGCACTTTGATTCAGTAGCAAGACAGTGAGATGCATATAGAACAAAACATGTATGTGTCAGCACATTGAATTCACTGACTGAAGTAGGTCCACATCAATCATCATGGCAGGTTTACTGCTTTCCATTAACATAGTTGCTGATCATCCATAAGAACAGAGTATTAGTACTGTGTAAATGGCACGCAGTTGCTGGTAGTAAGTGCAGTGTTAATATTACTGTTATTCTTTGCTAATTTTAATTTGTTAACCATTTATTTTAATTTGCTAACCAAAGTAGAGCACTGATCAAAAATGCACTGGATACAGCCCTAGTTTGAATGTAAACAAATATTAGGCAACACATAATTTCATTCTGTGCTGAAAATGCAATTCTAACTAATTAACCACTTCCTCAAAATCAACACAGTACAAGAACCTGTCCAAAAAGACAAAAACAAATCTGGGAAATTTTAAGCAAGCATTTCTCAACTTACTCAACTTTTTCACAATTATATATGAGAAATGAAACATGTCTATGCCTGTAACTAGCCTAGCAAGGAAAACTAATATGAATGATTGTTTTGCTGTATTGGAAAAGAATATCCCCTTCAGGAGTAGTTGTGGTTGGAGTCTGGTTCTTAATTGGAACAAATAAAACAGGCAGCAATGTGGGTGAAAATATAATGAATGTGTTGATGATAGAAGCCTCCAAGAGCACTGGGAAGACGAGTATTCGAACCTCTTCTCTAGGCCCAGCTATGTAATCTCAATAAATACTCCAAATCTGATCTCTTTAAATAAGAAAATATTTGAGGGTATTATTTCCTTCTTATGGTTAGCAAATGCCTGAGAATTCTAAATAGCAGCCTTCCTAGTCAAGCAGATAACTTTGTCTCACAGATGCGTTTGCAGAACTGTAAATTTGAAATGCTAGCCTTGCCTCTTTCAAAGCACAAGTAGATCTTAAAAATCTGGGATAATGACTAAAATATATAACCAGTTCTGTTAAATTGCTTTGTTATTCAGAAAAAAAAATGCTCATATGATCAGTACAAGAAGTGTTTTGTAGTAAAAACAATTCTATTTCTTTGTCCATTTATTTGCTATTGCTTGCTGTAAAGACCCATCTCAGCCATTAGCTGATTGGTGTCTATATGGAATGTGCAAATATTTTGCTGACAAATGTTAAGTAATTGGCTATTTTATACTGCTGGACCATGCTCTGATATGCATGTCATTGCATTAAATCTTTTCAGGGGTGTAACCAAAATCTCTGTAATTAAGTTAGGGCTTTTTTTTCTCAGCATAGCTCAGACACCTTATAAATTAGAGATCAAAATATATTAATAGCTTTCTACTCGCCTAACATATGGATCTGTACATAATTATTTAGAGATACAACTACTCATCTAAAAGGCTACGATCATATGGGCTTCAGTGACAGGAAGTGTGGGCAGCATCTGAAGAGATATGTACATGTTTGTGTTGGATTGTATGTAGATATGCAAGCTATGTTGACTAGTGCATACATGAGTAACAACAATACTTTGATCCAACAGCAGTAAGATGAGGTTTATGCAGATATGGAACAATTTGTAAATGCCATGGTGATGATAAGATTAGTACTTAGAAGATGATAGCTGAAGAAGTGCCACATCAATCAACATGGCAAGTTTACTGCTATCTATTTTCACAGTCATTTGTGGTTCATAAATAGAGACCATCAGTGTATATATAAATGGTGGATATTCTGCGGTGGTACAGCAGTAGCATTGTTACCTCACAGCAAGAGGTTCTCCCGTTCAATTCTCGGCTTTGTTTGGGAGTGCCTTCTGTGTGGAGTCTGCATATCCTCCCTACGGTTGGGTAGCGTCCAAAAGACATGCTGGCGTAAATGGGTGTCGAGCTGGCACCTTGGTGTTTCGTAAAAATCTACTGCTAATCATTAGTGGACCGGAGTTCTGCTGTGGTGACCCCTTACCGGGAAAAAGCCAAAAGACAAACAAACAAGTGTATATATAAATGGTAGCAGTCACCAGTATCAAAAGTAGTGTTTGCACTATTATTAGTGTAATAGCTCATAAAATGGGTCCCTGCTTGGTCAGATATTATTATCAGAACAGCAAACAAAATTAAACATACACGTACATGACATAATAAAATCAGTTCACAGATCTTTATGTTTTTTTTTTATCTCAGGTTACTGCATCATATCAGGCAAATAAAATACAGAACATTTGGATTTATAAGGAGCACATGTTGATGTGCACTGATCATATCATGCAAATAAATTATGGAACATGAAAACAGAGATCATGTTTTAAAGTGTACCACTTTTGTTTTGATGTGTAGTCCTTTAGATGAGTCCAGCTCTTTGTGTGCTCAAGGACTTTAGCACCTCAGGCCTGTCTGTCTCCCATGGCTTCTTTAAGTATTTGTAAAATCATATTCATTAATTTAGTAATGCTATCTATCCAACTTAGCCTTTGCAGTCCTCTTCTTCTTTGACTTTCAATCTCTCCTAGCATCAGTATGGTCTCCATTGAATCTTGCTGCTGCATTATGTGGCCATAGTAATTGTGTTTTATAGGTTCATAGGTTCATAGGTTGGTACTAGGCTATCAGCCCTAGGGCCTATACAAGCCTAGCCATAACAATTCCCTGGCTATTTCTTCCCACATTATTTACTTTCCTGGACCCCTGTCTAGCAGGGCGACTGACGTGATCCCTGGGGTGAATTTCCTTTCTCCCATCCAATCGTCAAGGTTCCTCTTGAAGAGGTCCAAAGAGGCACTCTGCTTGACATGTATGGGCAATCTATTCCAGAGTCTGGGGAGTCTCTGTGTCAGGAACCTATCCCTCCAGCATGTTTTGTTTATTGTGATGGCAAGGTTTAGATCCCTGGAGCATGTAGCTCTGAGAGATTGGGATTTCTTTAAGTGTAGCATGTCCAACAGCTCTGGGTTTGACATGGCCTTGTATGTTAAGCAGAGATCGCCTCCTAGTAGATGATATGTGACAGAGTATAGCTGGAGTTTTTTAAGGCGGTCAGCGTAGGGCATCTGCTTTAGGCCTGTGATTCTTTTAGTGAGGTATTTCAGAGGCCTTTCCAGTTGTTGCAGATGTCTTGAGAGGTACATACCAAATGGGGCGTTGTATTCTATAATGGGTCTAATGAGGGATGAGTACAGTGGGACAATGACCTCTTTTTTTCTGGATGAAAAGCCCTTCGTGATGAGGTGTGCCACATAGAAGGATTTCCTGACTGTTGTGGTGATGTGGTTATCGAAGGTGAGACCACTGTCCACCTGTGTCCCTAAGTCTCTTATCACACTTTCTGTGTTTAGTGTACTGCCACCTATATGGTAATTCATGGATACATGTTTTCTCCCAAATGGGATAACAATACATTTCTTGGCATTGAGCTTGAGCCCATGGCTCTGGCACCAAGCATCTGTTTCTGTAAGGCCCTTTTGTAGAGTATCCACATCATTTGGGGATTCAGTAATGGCTCCCAGTTTGCAGTCATCTGCAAACTTTGTTAGCCAGAGTCCCTTAGTGTTGACCTGTACTTCAGAGAAGTAGATGCCAAACAAGAGCGCCCCAGGACTGAACCCTGAGGTACTCCACTTGTCACTTGTCTGGAGCTGGATTTGGAGTTGGCTACTTTTACAGTGTGGGTTCTATCAGTAAGCCATTTAGCAACCCATTGGGTGACATAGGGATTAATACCCAAATTAGTAAGTTTATCTATGATTCCAGAGTGGGGGATGGTGTCAAAGGCCTTGGCAAGGTCTAGATAGGCTGTGTGGACCACCTTACCCTTGTCCATGGCTCTGGAGACTGATTCAAAGAAGTCAATCAGGTTCAGGAGACAAGATCGGCCCTTCACAAACCCAAACTGGGTGGGGTCCAGTGTTTGAAGGTTGCCAATGTCTTTGTTTATAAGTTCCATGATAATACGCTCCATGGCCTTGCAGATAAGGCTTGTCAGACTGATGGGACGGTAGTTTCCGGGATCCAAGGTGGATCCCCTTGTGGATTGGGATAACTGTAGCTCTGTGCCACTCAGTGGGCACGAAACCTGAGGTGAGGCTATGATTAAACATGACACTTAGGTGAGGTGCCAGTTCATATTGTAGTTCATGTAGTACACAGCCCAGGATGTCATCTGGTCCCATGGATGCTGTATTCTTGGCTTTAGAGAGTGCGTTTTGTACCTGTGTGGCCGTTATTACTGGAATTTGGCAATCTTCGGTATTGAGATGGGCCATTTAGGGGTGAGAGGGGTGAAGTTGGCACTGAATCGATCTGCCAGGATATTGGCAATATCCTTTGGATCAGTATATTTATTGCCATTCTGTTTTAGCTCAGAGCAGATCTGAGCATTGCCATTTAGATTCTTGACATAGTTATAGAATGCTTTGTGGTTGTCTTTGGAATCTTTGGCAATTTTATTTTCATAACTAGCTTTGGAGGATTTTATGAGGCATCTCAGTTTCTTACTGAGGCTAGTAAGGGAGTTTTTTGCATCCTGGGATTTTCCTCTTTTCTGCAAAAGTTTCTTCCTTTTGTTGTAAAGTTTGTTTATGTCAGGGGACCACCAGATTGGCTTCCTTTTTTGGATGAGAGCATTTTGGTTCTATTTGGGATGGCACGATTCATGCATGAGTGGATGTGCTCGTACAGTGCCTTAGTGTAGGATTCAGCAGTTGAACTTTCAGTTCCCATCTGCATGGGTGTCATGAAGTTTGTCACTTCTGACTTGAGTAGCATGAAGTTGGCTTTGGAGAAATTTTTTATGGTGGTTTCTTTACTGGGGGGGTGGGGGTGGGATGTGGATGTTAAGGGTGATTATCTTATGGTCAGACCTGACTAACGAGGGGGTGACCATAGGTATGGAGCATTGATTTGCCATGTTGGTAATGACCAGGTCTAGGATATTGGAGCCCCTGGTGGGACTATAGATTAGTTGATCCAGGGCATTGGAATTTATGAATTCCAAGAACCGTTGCGTAAAGGTGTTGGGACATGAGTAGTTTTCCCAGTTAATGGCAGGGTAGTTAAAATCACCCAGTATTAGGGTGTTTGGTTCTATCTTAATATTTTCCAGTATGTTTAAAAAGGTGTAGTGAGAATCTTGGGGTATGGTGGGGGATCTGTAGCAAGCTACAATTTGGATTGCAGTCTTACCTAGTGTTAGTTGCACTTGGAGAATTTCAGACACATTGTGTTGGCCAACTAGCCTGGTGGTGTGAATATCCTTGGTGAATATTGACACTCCTCCACCTTTAGTGTTTTGGTCCTGGTTTGGTGGCCGAAAAGTGTGGTAAGAGTTGTAGCCTGGTATAGTTTTCCAATCAGATGTTCTAGCTATCAGTGTGGATTTATTTCCTTAAGCATTGACTTATTTGATCTTGCTGCAGTCCACAAAATTCTTAATTTTTTTTCAGCACCACAGTTCAAAAGCCTTATTTTCCTGCCACAGAATCTCACTTATATTCCACCTCTCATAGAGTTATTACTGAAAAATCATCGCTTTCACTATACAGAACTTGGCTGAAAATACGTCTCTACTTTTTAATCTTATCCAGTGTTGCAACTGCTTTACTTTCAAGAAGAATCATTTAATTTCATGGGTATCGTCACCATCTGCTGAAGTCTTTGATTGCACCTTTGCTTTATAGTCTAACTATCACAGCCATGTGCTATCACTGGATAAAACACAGTTTGACTATATAAACATCTGTTGACAATGTGACATCTTTGGTCTTTAATATCTTATTCAATGTACCATATCTTTCCTCCCAAGAAGAAGCATCTTTTAAATTAATGGCTGAAGTCAAAATCTGCAGAGGTCTTTGAGTCCAGGAAAAAAAATCTGTGACTGCCTCCACTTCTTCTCTGTCTATTTGCAAAGAATTTACAGGGCTAGATGAAATAATCTTAGTTTTTTAACACTGAGCAGCTTTCTTACATCACATTCTACTTTTCCTTTTATCAAGACAGGACGTTCTGTTTAACTCCCCTTTACTTTTACCTATCAGAGTGCTATTGCCTGCATATTTAGAGCTGTTAATGTTTTTCGACAATTTTGATCTGAGCATCTGATTCCTCTAACTCAGCATTTCACAAGTTATTTGGCATATAAATTAAATGAGTAGGATGACATATAAATTTAATAAGTAAGATGACAATACAGCCTTGATATACTGCTTTCTAAGTTATGCCATATTTGGTTCTACAGTAACTGTTGCTTCTGGGTCTGCATACAGATGTTTCAAGGGTTTACCTTTATAAGGTAGAAAATCATATCGTCAATCGGCCCATTGCGTGAACCGAAATGATGAATTCTGTATGTCGAATGTCACAGAAGTCCGAAACTCAGCAAATCAAACAGCAGATTAGTTGAGTTTCGAACTCCAATGTTGAACACACAATGTAATGCAGGGGACAAGTCTCACTGCACCCCCCAATATTCTTACTCAGAGATCGCACTACATTGGGGAAAGGGTCCATTTCCCGATCCCCACTACAGTGCAATCCGCACCCAAAATGCCGAATCTGCAATGAGCGAATGTCACTGTGCATTTGCCCATTACACATTCGATGCATTTTTTTTCGGCTATACAAAAACTAGAAAACTGGAAAATGTCCTTTTGAACAATTCACTTTCACACATGTGCAGTACGCACATGTAAAGGTAAACCGTTTCAAGAGGCAAAAAGGTGACCTGACTGGTATTCCCATTTCTCTAAGAGCATGCCACAGTTTGTTATGGTCCACCAAATAAAAGGCTTTAGAGTAGTCAATAAAGCAGAATTTAAGCATTTTTTTCTAGAACTTCACTGCAGTCTCTATTATTCAGCAGATGTCAAGTTGATTGTTGCTACCTTTATCTCTTCTAACGCCAGCTAGTATGTTTGTCAGCTCTTAATATACATGTTGCTGGAATGTAGAATACAGGATCATAAAAACGAAGTTATGTCTTACCATAACATTCTATCAGTTGTCGATCTTTATCTATTCTTGACTGATGGATTACGGTTCTGATCCTTGGAACTGATCCAGCCATTATATAGCTCACACCAGCCAAAACTCTCAAGCTAAAGGTCTACCCATAATGACCCTCACTACGTTACCTTAGATCAAGTTTGCAATCTTATAGAAGGGAATAAATCCATATCCATATATAGAAATAGATAGAAATTAAACCACCACGAAGAAGTCATATTCAAGAAGTATCCTAACCAAAGACACTGGACATAAATCCCTCCACCAGGAGTCTCCAGGAGGGGGGAAGGAGGGAGGGATGTCAAGAATAGATGAAGATTGACAACACATATGGAACATTATGCTAAGAGATAACGTCTTTATCTGATGTTGTCAATCTTCATCCATTCCTGACTGATGGGACAGAGTCCCCAGTTGCTTTTTTTCCTGGGTGGCCCTATGAAAGAATTCTTCTGAGAACCATAGAACCAAAGGCGGCTCTTCACCTGGAGACCAAATCCAATTTGTAGTGAGTGATAAAGGTATGCAAAGTAGCCCATGTTGCTGCTGCACATATTTCATCCATTAAAGCCTTTGAAGTAGCCATGGATCTGGTGGAATGAGCCTTAACCAGCATTGGTAATTTTAGATTGTTTTTGTTATAAATAAAAATAATGCAATCTCTTTTCCATTTTGGCAAGGTAATCTTAGACACAGATTTTCCTAAGGTTATACCAGTGAAGGAAATAAATAATTGTTTTGATTTCCTGAATTATTTAGTTCGATTGAGGTAAAAACATAACTGTCTGTGTACATCTGACAATGTAGGCAGTATTCACCTCTGTTGATAAAATTTGGAAAGAAGACTGGTAAGTCTATAGTCTGACTGATGTTGGAATCTGAAACCACCTTTGGAAGAAAGGATTGGTCCTGAGTGTAACTCTATCTTTGTGGAAAACTAAGTAAGGGTGCTTTGAACATAAGGCTTGCAATTTGGATACCCATATTGCAAAGGTCAGAGCTATAAGTAGAAACGTTTTCCAAGAGAGAAACTTCAAATCACATGCAGCTGCCAGTTCAAAGGCAGTAAGCACCAGTGACTGTAGAACAACAGTCAGGTGGTGGTACAGGATCTTTAAATGGTGGCTTTAATTGAATAGTTCCCTTGAGGAAGACCTTACATAGTCTATGTGAAATTAAAGGTAGGTCTCCAAGTCCATTATGAAAATTAGAGATGGCAACTAGAATTACTTTCACAGAAGAAATAGAAGCTCCTTTTGCAAAAAGGATGGCAAGAAATTCTAGCACTTTTTCCACTGGAGCTGAAAAGAGGTCAAGACCATTATCACAAGCTCAGATTGAAACCCTCTTCTACTTAGTAAGGTAGGGTTTCCTGGTGGATGGTTTATGTGATGCAAGCAAACTTTTTCTCACCGGGGATAGTATATGCCTGGTGACTAATGGAATTGGAGGAACCAAATGGTTAGATTGAGACTTTGAATATTGGGATGCACCAGGCCCTGAGAGTGAGACAGAAGGTCTGAAACTGGGTCCAGAACCCATGGACAGTGAACTAGATGAGGCCATAGGAAGGGAAGCCAAAAATTGTCTAGGCCAACAGGGCGCAATGAGAATTACTTTGCTTCTCATCCTGACTGCTTTCTTAAGAAAAAGTGGAATCAGAGGGAAAGGAGGAAAGGCAGAGAGGAGACCTGGGGGCCAATCAAGGAGAACGGTGTCTCTCGGGGACCCCCCCCTGAAGGGGGATCAAGGCAAAATAGCTTCTGCACTTGTTGTTTTGGGATGAAGCAAAAAGGTTGCAGCAAGGCTGGCTCCAGCGATGAAAGATCTTTTTTGCTATTATGGGATTGAGAGACCACTCATGAGGCAATAGAGTGCATCTGCTCAGTTTGGCCGCTATCATGTTTGAACTCCCCGGGATGTGCATTTCTATCAGAAAGTGGTTGGAGGCACACTTGGAGTGCTTCTTGACAGAGGTGATAGGATCTGGTTCCCCCTTGTCTGTTGATATAACAGACTACAGACATGTTGTCTGACTGAATTGCAATTGTTCCTTGAGGAAAGACAGACTGAAATGCTTGCAACGCTAGAAGCACCACCCTCAACTCCAGGACATTAATATGCAGATTGGCCTCTAACATGGACCAAGTGCCTTGGACTGTTTTTCTCAAATAATGCCCCCCCCCCCCAGCACCCCATCTAGGAAGCATCCGTGGTCACTTTGGCTTTGGACTGAGGAGGGAAAAAGGAGCAGCCCAAAATAATTTGCTCAGATTCCATCCACCAAGACAGGTCTTTTTTGCAGCAACTGGTGAGAATTATGAGATGGTTCATGGAGTGAATTAGTATGGACCACTGATTCACCAGTAGCCATTGTAGAAATCTCATGTGATATCTCACTAAAGGGATCAGAGTTATCGTCGCTGCCATGGACCCTAATGCTTGAAGTACCATTCGAGCTTGTACTTTATTTGAGGTCAGGAGAGAATTAACCTGAAATTGTATTCCATACAACCTGTGAGCAGGTAGGGAGGCTACATAAGACAGCATGTTTAGATGAGCTCTAATAAATTTTATATCCTGAGAAGGAGTCAGTTGGGACTTTGTTGGATTGCTCCTGATGCCCAAGTTCATGAAAAACTGCAATATGATTTCTTCCACTTGTAGCAGTAGATGTCTTGTGGAAGTGTTGAAGAGCCAGTCATCTAGATATGAAAATACCTAGAATCCATGCAGTCTCAAGTCAGCTGCTACTACTGCCATACATCTGGTGAATACTCTGGGTGCTGTGGTGAGACCAAAAGGCAGCACCCTGAACTTATAGTGACTGGCTCCTAGCTGTAAGTGAAGAAAGCATCTTGAGCATTTATCCATTTTTATGTGGTAATACGCATCTTGAAAGTCTATAGAGCACATCCAATCATTTTCTTCCAGAAAGGGAAGTATTGAATGAACAGTGACTATCTGGAATTTGGACTGCTGAACAAATTTGTTTAGAATGCTGAGATCCAGAATTGGTATCTAGCCCCTTGTCTTTTTTGCCATTAAAAGGATATTGAGTAAATTCCTGATCCTCTTTGGTCTGGTGGGACGTCTTGGTTGACTCTTTTGTTTAGCAGCTTTTGTACCTCTAAGGCTGCTTGGTCCCTCTAACTGGGTGGAACATCAGGGATCCTTGTTCGAGTTCTTGGGTAAAGGGAGAAGGGGATAAGGTAACCTCTGGAAATTATTCTCAGCATCCAGGCATCTGTTGTTATATGTCGCCAGGGTGACAGGTGCAAAGAAAATTTCCCCTGACTGTTTCCAGAGGTAAGCAATCAGGCCTCCTTTTAGGAGCACTGATAGGGTTGGTCAGAGAAGGACTCCCTGGATCCCTGGTTCTGTGGGCTACCTCTGCCTCTAGGATGGCATCTTCTGTTTGAATTCCCCCCTCTGCCCCAAGGTACCATGTGTGTCCTGGAAAGGCTTTGGGACTTCTTAAACCACATCTTCCCACTTCTCTGATTCCAAGAATAGGCTCGTTGAGGATCAGAAAAATGTATGCCAACAGCAGACAGAGTCTTTCTGTTTTTCTTGCATGTGTATAGTTTCCTTAACCTTGGAGCCAAACAAAGATGATCCATCAAATGGACCATTGACGAAGGAAGATTTGAATGGCTCCGCAAACTCACACAGGTGCATTGAAGTTTGTCTTCAAATAGCAACACCTGAACAAGCTGACCTGGTCGCCCCTTCAGCTGCATGTGCAATGAGCCTCATGGATGAATTATATACACACTCCAGGGTAGCTAGTTGGGAGGCCACTTTTTCCTGGACCCCCTCAGCCACAGCTCCTACTAGGGTGTCCAATAGCTCCTTTATCAGATTCCTTTGGAGCCTAGTAATATGCGACATGAAGTCCAAGGACCTAATAGCAAAAGTCAATGATGCATAGACTCGCTTCCCAAATCTGTCCATCATCCTAGATTCTTGGTTAGGGGATGAACAGTGGAACTTTCCTCAATTAGTTCCTTTTTAGTGGCAGTCACCACCACCATGGCATCTACTGCTAAGCCTTTTGCCCAGTGTTGGTGATCCTTGGGTGCTGAGAGTATTCTATCTCATCTCCAGGGAATTGGTTCTATCAAATCAGGAGCCTTCCAAGCCCTCTGAGTGATCAGCTTAATAAGATTATCAGCAGGAGGAGTTACCCTGGAAGTAGATGGGCATGCTCCAAAGGCCTGCAAGTACACAGACTCCTCAGAGGAAGGATCTTTGGACTTCCAGTTACCCCTCTGTTTGAGGATTTCCAGGATGTCTCCAAGGAGATGTCTTCTGGGGGTGACCGGGGAATCTCTCCTGCTCATTGAAATCTGTTCCTCAGTGACAGACTCTTTAGGGGAGTCTAGGTGTTTCATCTTACACAGTCTCTTCTGAGGGGACTCTTCAGTGGGAATATCTGTGGGGGTCTTGGAAGTAGGATGGTCTTTTGATGGTAATTCTTGCAACCTTGGAGTTTGCTGTCTGGGAACTGAGGTCGGCATACGTTCTGGAAGGACAGGGTCAGATGGTGAGACTCCAGTAACACAGGAGCCACCTGAGAAGTAGCAGTGGCCAAGGCTCTCTTCATGGCTTGGGAAGCAGGCCCCTCCTGAGGAGGGATGGGAGCCCAGAACCAAGGCTGACAAACTTGGAACTGAGGTCACAACCCACCCAGAGAGATGCAATTCCAAGCTTGGAGCTGAGGAAAGACCTACAGTCACTGCAGACCAAAATGGTAAGATCAACTCCGAATAAAAAACAAGAGACAACTTAAACCCCTTGGACCAGACAGTGGAGGACCAATCCTGGGGACCCACTGGTTCCAATGGCACCAAGGAAGTCAGAACCGTCCCTGGAACTGAAGACAAAGATGTTGTCGGTGCCAAAACCATTGGAGCCTGTGCTGTTGGAGTCGACAGCTCTAAAGCCTGTGAGGAGGTCAGAGGAGGAACATATGTATGGGTAATGGAAGAAAAATCCTCTGCTCCAGGAAGAGGGAGCTGAGAAGATGGAGGAAGAGGAAGACCCCTAGCTGTCAGAAGCTGGTCCATCAACCTCACTACATCATGTTCAGAGAGACTTCTGGTGGAGCGAATGGCTAATCCTGAGAGAGAATCAGGTCTTTCTAAGAAGGGGCTTGGAAGGTGATCCAGAAAGGGGTCAACCTTAGGGAGTATCTTGTCCTGGGTGTGTGGAATGCTTCAGTCTTTGGCACTGGGGGATAAGTTACTTCCTGCAGTGCCATAGAAGATGCCGGTACCAAAGTGGTAGCTGATAAAATCGGTGCCGGCCGATATAGAGGTTGTAGTTGGTACTGATGCCGAAGTCAGTACTGGTGTTGGAGTCAGTGACAATGTCAAAATAGGTGTCGATGGCACAGAAATCGTAGCTGGTGCCGAGGACTAAGTACGTTCCAAGATTTTTGGAACCTTAGATTTCAGTTCTATAAAAGATCCAGCAGAAGAGCTTTTATACTTTTTTGGTGTCAGCACTGATGGAGATTTCAGCATGGAGCAACTAAATTTTGAACCAGAGCCCAGAGAAGACTATCAGCCTTGGACAAGGTATTCTTCAAATGGTGCCTTAAGGAGCCCTTTAAGAATAAGCTTATTCTTACACTCTGCCAAGGTTCTGTTACTAAAGCCCTGGCAGATAGAACAGCCACTGTCAAGATGTGGTGCACCTAAGCAATAAACGCATTTCTCATGCCCATCAGAGTTCGGTATTTTTCTGCCGCACTCTTGGCATTAGGTTAGACAGGGGAGAGGAAAAAGAAAAAAAAGGACTACCAGCTATGGGTGTGAGATATCAAGTGGTATAAGGGACACATAGAAAGGGTAGACACTTGAAAACAAGCTACTAGCATCACTAGAAGAAAAATATTAAAGGAGAAAACATGAAATATTGAAAATTACAGTTCTATTTCAAGAAGACTATATTTAGCTGCTAGAGAGAGTGGGCTGACACGTCTTTCTATATGAGTGGCAGACAAGATCTAAGGTAATGTAGTGAGGGGCATTATAGGTAGACCTTTAGCTCGACAATTTTTTTGGCTGGCACGAGCTATATAACGGCCGGATTGGTTCCAAGGATTTATACAGCAGGAGTTATTTTGCATCATGTGGACAGCCATTTAGATCAGAACTTCAAATGCCACTATGGACCTCTGTTTTTAAAAAATGTATATATGGGTAGCATTTCCAGACTAACTGCCACATAGATCTAAACAGAAAAAATTGACTCACACAGATTTTTTAAAGAATGGAGACTTGATGAATACTTTGACTAAGGGAAGAAAAGTAAAAAATATCTGAGATCAGGGATCCATCTCCATAACAGCCTATAGTCCTTTGGGTTAGGTTTTGTAATGTGATGTTTTGTATTGTTTCAGTATTATGTCCAGTCCTGACCCCTGTATTATGCACACCTCTCTTTTACTGACTGTAAATACTGTATCTATATTTATATCTGACTTGTGAGCTGTGCCTACTTACACAGGAACTAACTGGTGACATCACAAGTTCCTTTGGGTACATTAACATTCCAACAAGTACAGTGAAACTTGGCTCCTACTAAAATGGGAGTGCAAACATTATTAATAGTTTATTATACGTGCATGATACTGGAAACAGCCAACTATGTCAAGAACAAAGCATTATCACAAGAAAAAACACTTAAGAATGTTCTTTCCTGTACTATTTATGTCACAAATTACATTCAAATTTCTATGAGATAAATTGAATTGATATAGGATTCATTTTAACTAATTATTCACTCCTGAAGTGACATACAGTTTGTTGTTCTAGCTCATATTAAGTCAACCTTTCTTACTAGAATTAGATCACTACATCAGATTTGAACCTTCACCTATTGCTAAATTGTCTCCCACTATCATAGATCTTAACCTTCTAACATTGAAACTCAGTTCCTCTTAAACAGCCCCTCTTGTTTACCAGTAGTTATTTTTCTGAATCATATAATATTTTTGAAGGGGGGGGGGGGTTGTGGTAGTATGCCCTTTAGTCAGTTTTCATAAGGAGTCTCAGCCTAAGAGCCATAAGATTGCCTCATGTTTCGTTAACTAAAATGATACTGCCTAAAAATACGGTTTTCTTTGGCCAAACATCTGCAGCATGACTTTCCAGTATGTTATGTCAGGAGTATTCATCAGTCCATTTACTTTTTGCCTCAAATCATCATAGCTGGGAAAATGTTAATTCTGCAGTCACTTCCCTAAAACAGAACATAAAGGTCCAGCATCTCTTGAAGTCGCAGCAGCACAACTTCCTGTCAGTCTAGCCATGCATAACCTTTGATATGACATCATCTGCCCATGTTAGTATTGTTTTAAATAGATAAGGATGCAATGATGAGTGCTCTAAAACAGATTAAGTACTAACAACATACCACTTCACTGAGACCCTTACTCACTAATGCCAGGAACATTTCCTACCCAAGGGGCATTGCACTTACTTGATGTACCATGCAAAGCTAAATTTCCATAAGAATGAGGATGCATTTTATTATCTATGTTAATATATCATAATTCTTAAACATGTTTAATGTATCCATTCTCCCATATTCCCCAGGCCTATGCACTTCTGGAGTTTTATTAGGCATGCTAGATTTCCAGCTACTGGCATGCTACATATATGAATATGTTGAGTACAGAAGCTGAGTTACAATCCCTTGTCTAAATCTTATCTTTTGTGGAGGTAAACATTTCCTTGTCTAAGTCTTTTCTTTTTAACAAAGTGGTGAAAAAATAATTAAAAGTAGTGAGTAATTGTCATATTCCATTTCTTGGATGTAGAGCATACAGTATACCCTTTTTAATAATTAGTCTCCCTTTATCATGGTGTCTTGTGTTGCACAGGTATGCAATCTTCTGTCAGTTTAATTGTCCTTTTATTCATATTTAGATTAGGACCCTACATTTTTTATCACAGTCATTGGTTCGGAGACACAGCCTGGTGACTATTCAGTCTTAGCTACACTATGTCTTAGTAATGGTAGCAGCTCATTTAGTTTTTTCCTCAAATATTTCCATTATTACAGAAATATTTATACTTTTCAATCATTCACAGCTTCTTTATCTATTATAAATTCAAAGCATTGTTGTAATAAAAATGACGATATGCATAATTAAAACATTAATAACAAGTCAAATTAATTATATAAGTAGGAATTAAAAGGTCATAAAACATTGAGCCAGATTCAGAAAACTTTGCTGCACCACAGTAATTGAATTTGCATGACAAATGCCAACGAGCAGAATGTGTGCAATTCTGAAAACCCAGCTGCATAATGTGGCTAGGCCAAATAACGTGGTTATCCATGTTATATTCAAATGATTGTATAATGAAGCACTGCATATGATAATGAGGTCAAACATGATGGCAAAGTGATTCAACAGAAATTAAATTCCAAGCAACAATGCTGAGCCCATTTTATACTGGAGCTCTGCTATATGCCCATGCTCAGACAGTAGTGAACCACATTAAGGATTTCTGTAATTATTGTAAACATGTATCTGCAAGAGGTTGTTAGTGCAGCTGCTAACCATGATTTTGCACAATATCAGCTGTGGAGGTGTAAGGCCATCCATCTATCTAAAACATTTCATGCTTTCCATGATAATGATATAGTAGACCATTACTGTATGAAGAGGGACTCCATACATCAAATCCTTGAACATGTGTTGGCTTCATCTATAACACCATGTGAGTCTTGGAGCGCCTGTCCCAGTGGATACAAAGGTATGTGCTGGTTTATGAGTATTAGCTTCATGGACCTTTCAGCAACCTACTGGGGACACAGTGGCAGTATCTCAGGCATCAGGAATACTCCATCAGTCTCTCAATACCATGCTTCAGGAGATGGAGAAGTATATGTGGTTCCCACTTACCCCAGAGGAGAGAGCTAATACTTTGCTGGACTTCTATGATACAGCCTATTTCCCTAAGGTACTGGAGGACAATAGACTGTATTCACATTTAAATAAAGACCTAACCTGGTGAACTGGAAAGCAGGTATATGAACTGCAAAGAGTATCATTTCAAATGCCAGGTGGTGTCTACTGTACACGATATCATCTACAATGTATGTGCAGGTCACATTGGCAGTTTTCATGACTCCCACATATAGCACACATGTGACCTTTACCAATGTTTGCAAGGAGTGACTTCCCACAGAAGCATCTTGTGAGTGATGCTGGATATGCCCTGGAACCATGTCTCTTGATCATCATCATCATCATCATCTTTCGGCTTTTCCCATTAGGGGTCGCCACAGCGGATCATCTCTTTCCATTTCTTTCTGTCCTCTGCATCTTGCTCTGTCACACCAACCACCTGCATGTCCTCTCTCACCACGTCCGTAAACCTTATCTTAGGCCTTCCTTTTCCACTTACCTGGCAGCTCCATCCTTAGCATCTCTTTCCCAATATACCCATCATCCCTCCTCAGCACATGTCCAAACCAACGCAATCTTGTCTCTCTTGCTTTGTCTCCAAACTGTCCAACCTGGGCTGACCCTCTAATATACTGATTCCTAATCTTGTCCATCCTAGTCACACCCAGTGCAAATCTTAACATCTTTAACTCTGCCACATCCAGCTCTGACTCCTGCCTTTTTGTCAATGGCACTGTCTCCACCCCATATAACATAGCTGGTCTCACTACCCTCTTGTAGACCTTCCCTTTCACTCTTACTGGTACCCGTCTGTCACAAATCACTCCTGACACTCTTCTCCACCCATTCCACCCTGCCTGTACTCTCTTCTTTACCTCTCTTCAACATTCACCATTACTCTGAACTGTTGATCCCAAGTACTTAAACTCGTCCAACTTTACCAACTCTACTCCCTGCATCCTCACCATTCCTCTACCCTCCCTCTCATTTAAACACATATATTCTGTCTTAGCCCTGCTGACCTTCATTCCTCTGCTCTCTAGAGCATATCTCCACCTCTCCAGAGTCTCCTCAACCTGATTCCTACTCTCACTACAGATCACAATGTCATCTGCAAACATCATAGTCCGCGGGGCCTCCTGTCTGATCTCATCTGTCAACCTGTCCATCCCCACTGCAAACAAGAAAGGACTCAGAGCTGATCCTTGATGTAATCCCACCACCACCTTAAACGGATCTGTCACTCCCACTGCAGTCCTCACCACTGTCACACTACCCTCGTACATATTCTGCACCACTCTTACATACTTCTCTGCCACTCCTGACTTCCTCATACAATACCACATCTCTTCTCTAGGCACCCTGTCATATGCTTTCTCCAAGTCTACAAAGACACAAAGCAACTCCTTCTAACCTTCTCTGTATTTCTCCAATAACACTCTCAGAACAAACATTGCATCTGTAGTGCTCTTTCCTGACATGAAACCATACTGCTGATCACTAATCATCACCTCCCTTCTTAACCTGGCTTCTACTACTCTTTCCCATAACTTCAAGCTGTGACTGATCAATTTTATCCCTCTGTAGTTACTGCAGCTCTGCACATCACCCTTATTCTTAAAGATAGGTACCAAAACACTTTTTCTCCACTCCTCAGGCATCCTCTGACTTTCCAAAATTTCATTAAACAATCTAGTTAAAAATTCCACTGCCATTTTTCCTAAGCACCTCCATGCTTCCATTGGTATGTCATCTGGGCCAACAGCCTTTCCATTCTTCATCCTCTTCATAGCTGTCCTTACTTCCTCCTTGCTAATCTGTTTCACTTCCTGATTCACTATCCCCACATCATCCAACCTTCTCTCTCTCTCATTTTCTTCATTCATCAGCCTCTCAAAATACTCTTTCCATCTACTCAACACACTCTCCTCTCTTGTGAGTACCTTTCCCTCACTATCCTTTATCACCCTTACTTGCTGCACATCTTTCCCAGCTCTGTCCCTCTGTCTAGCTAATCGGTACAGGTCTTTTTCTCCCTCTTTAGTGTCCAATCTGTCATACAACTCTCCATATGCCTTATCCTTAGCTTTCGCCACCTCTCTCTTTGCCATGCACCTCATCTCCTTATACTCATGTCTACTTTCTTCATCTCTTTGACAATCCCACTTCTTCTTCACCAGCCTCTTCCTCTGTATACTCTCCTGTACTTCTTCATTCCACCACCAGGTCTCCTTGTCCTCCTTCCTCTGTCCAGATGTCACACCAAGCACCTTTCTAGCAGTCTCCCTTACTAGTTCTGCTGTAGTTACCCAGCTATTCAGTAACTCTCCACTGCCTCCCAGTGCCTGTCTTAACTCTTCCCTAAACTCCACTTCACAATCACCCTTTTTTAACTTAAACCATTTAATCCTTGACACTGCTTTCACACTCGTCCTCCTCTTCTTGATCACCAACGTCATCCTACAGACCACCATTCTATGCTGCTTAACTACACTTTCCCCTGCCACCACTTTACAGTCTCCAATCTCCTTCAGACTGGCCCTCCTACATAGGATATAATCCACCTGTGTGCATCTTCCTCCACTCTTGTACATCACCCTATCCTCCTCCCTCTTCTTAAAATACATATTCACCATAGCCATGTCCATCCTTTTCACAAAATCCACAATCATCTGACCTTCTGCATTCCTCTCCTTAACACCATACCTACCCATCACTTCCTCATCCCCTCTGTTCACTTCACCAACATGCCCATTAAAGTCCGCTCCAATCACTAGTCTCTCACCCTTGGGTACACTCACCACAATTTCGTCAAACTCACTCCAAAATTTCTTTCTCATCCATCGCACACCCAACTTGTGGAGCATATGCACTAACAACATTCATCATTACACCATCAGTTTTGAGCTTCATAAACATCACTCTGTCAGACAGTCTCTTCACATCTAAAACACTCTTGGCATATTGTTCCTTTAGTATAACCCCTACCCCATTTCTCCTGCCATCCACACCATGATAGAACAATTTGAATCCGTTTCCTAAACACCTGGCCTTACTTCCCTTCCATCTGGTCTCTTGCACGCACAATATATCAACCTTCCTTCTCTCCATCATATCAGCTAGCTCTCTTCCTATACCAGTCATACTGCCAACATGCAAAGTTCCTACCCTCACTGCTACACTCCTAACCTTCCTCCTCTTTTCTGCCTTCGGGCATGCCTTCTCTCTCCTCTTCTCCTTCGGTCAACAGTAGCCCAATTTCCGCCAGCACACTGTTGGCTAACAGTACTTGTGGCGGACGTTGTTAACCCGGGCCTCAACTGATCCAGTATGCAATTATGAAAAGTTCTCCGCATCAGTAATTTTTGGCAGAGGTTTTATGCCGGATGCCCTTCCTGATGCAAGCCTCCCCATTTATCCGGGCTTGGGACCGGCACAAAGAAATGCACTGGCTTGTGCATCCCCATGCACTATGGCAATCAGAAGCATTATAGTGCATGTGTATGGACTGCAGATGTCATGTTTTCACTGTCTGTATACATCCAGAGGTGCTCTGCATTATGTCCCCAATACATGTGCAAAACGTCTGACCATGTGTGCTATGTTGCACAATATTATAGTTAAGAAGCAATTACAGAAGGGTGGCCTCTTGCAGGGCCAGCAGTTTCCAACACCACAGGCAGCAGTAATTCAGACAAACAAGGAGTCAGAGGAGGAACCATCAACAAGGGAAGGTGATGCCAGATGGAGGTGGGTACAGTATGCCATGACACTATCCAAAAGGCAACAGATTACATATAGCGTTACAGCATAACTATACAAGATTTTAGCAGATGCACTACAATAAATGCTGTGCATGACAAAACACCAGACTATGCTTACCCATGCGTAGGCTAGCCCTGCTGCACATCAGACATAGGCAACCGAAGTAACATTGTACAAATGGCAAGGCACAATTATCATCATTTGCAAAGGTGGACAAGGAAATACAGGGAAACCTGTCTTTCACAGGGAAGTATTGGAGTGTAAGTGTTGAGGAGTAGCAAAAGAAAAAGTGTTTTTATAGTTAGTGTGAGAAATTAATAGTAGGGGTTAATATCGACAAGGGCCATGTCAGTGGATGTGTGGGATGTGCTGAGGTCACTGGTGGCATGTGTGTGTCTCTGCAAGGACATAGCCAAGCACTTGATGCAGCACTACAGCTGAGCCTAATGGACAGGTCCAGGACATGCCTGACAGAGGGTTCAGTTTCCTATTCACGCTCTCATTCAGGAGAGATGGCTCTGCCAGATGTTGCACTGACTGTACCATGCCCTTGGCAAGATCCTAGTGTACTACATGACTTTGAGTGATGTCTTCTTAAGAATGTACCCACATGATGATGGTCATGACCATGAGGACACCATCTCCTGAGTGTAGCCACCTCCACGATGCATGTTGGTGCAGAAGTGCTAGCACTGTGGGAGCGAGATCTCCCTCATCCCTGGTCATGCTGGTTAACTACTCTGAATGTAGCAGATAGCCTGCTGTGGGGTTAGCCCCATGTCCCAAGCAGATGAATCAGTGAAGGCACATCCCATGGTCCAATGTGTGATTCAGTCTAGCCAAGGAATCACACATATGGGATATGCACTCCCATAGGTCACTATGCATGGTCTGGATCACTGTTACTATCTCTGCCATGGCTGTGGTGGAACTAGCCTATGGCCACCACAATGGCTTTATACATACATTGTTTTGTGGACACCAACACACTAATATCATTGGGAGGGTAATGACTATATTTGTGGTGAGCACCATTACCCCCCCCCCCCGTGTTTACTTCCCTGTCCATGAGTGCTAGGGGCAGATTGGGACATCTGCCTCCTGAAGGGCAGTATACTTCCCTGCTCTGTAATGTCCCCATCACCCTGTCCTCTCTCAGATGTCTGTGTATCCAGTGTATACAAAGGTAGTGAGACTGTGTCTGTGGTTTGTGTAGAAGATGTGTTGTCCACACCCCCTGTGTTAAACCCAGCCCCTTAAGCAAATAAACCTGCACACATCCCACCAACAAGACCTGTCAGGCCTTACAGGTGACAGCAGCAGCAATGCCACATTCACCAGCAGAAGCACCCAACACATCTGATTCCCAGCCTGCCACAGCTGGCTCCATATCTCCTACCCTACCTGCACTATCTGCACTGAAGGCTAATAAAGTGGTACTTGCTGTTAGCAATGGAAATTGAGGTTACACTTCTGTCATCCATCAGGAGCTGGCAGAGCTTATGGGCAACATAATAGGTAAGCAGTTTGATGCCTGCATTAGCTACATGGAGACCATGTTCTGGGGGCTCACTGAGTCATGTTCCTGCAATGTGCTGACTCTACCTTCTGAGCCAGGACTGTGTCAGCTTAAATCCAAGGGAACATCTTTCACTTTTGTCTCAATGCCTAACCCTGTTTGGTTTACAATCCTCCCTTCACAATTGTTTTCCCTGTTTTTCTGATACCTTTTTCACCTCTGTGTTCCACCCATTGCACTACCCCACACCCTGTCAATAATGTCTGTCTTGTCCTGCCACCTAACCTACCCCTCTTAATTACTTCTTAATTTCCCCGACTTCCTTCTCTAACTTTCCCTTCTCTAAAAAATGGCACTTGTCCCAAAAAAAAAATAATATTCCTCTCACCCATATCGCTCAACTTTGCAGATATTTGAAGAATGCCTACATTACTGGCTCATACTTGTGGTATGATCATCATAAACAGTGTGCTTTTTATGTCACATCACTGAAGGATTAAAGTCATTAAATGATTACACCTATTTGAGTTTCAGACTTCATATTCTGCAATGAATGTATGATAGTGCAAAACTTGTTATTCTACCACATTATCTATTTCCACATTATTATCAGCAAGATGTATAACCTGTCCTTGATTTGGGGCCTTTCTAACACTAAATATTTTGGAATTGTCCAAAATTCATATGCTCCTGTCCCACCTACATCTTGCTCAATCTTCATTTGCTCACTTTCTATTCTACCACCTGCTTGCTTCTCCTTTTTGCCTCTGTCGTATGCATCCATTTCCAACTTTAATGTAGTCAAAAAAATAAACACACCACAGACATTTTTAAATCACTCTATCCTTTTCTGGCCATAATTTGTAAGACAGGTCATGAAGAGCACAATCAATGCTCATGTGCATCTAATGAGAGGTGGTACTGTTTTTTGTATAGCAATACTGAAGTCCAACAGATGTCAGGACCTATATAAACTGGCATTGGCTGCCATCACTCATGCAAGAGAGGTGAGTACCATTGCACTGTGGTAGGCAAACATGAAACAAGGTAAAGCTTTCACCCTCTGCCTAATGGCTTAAATGGCTCAGTTTGGTTATGAAGTGATTTAAATAGAGTTTGTACACTAGGTTAAGGGTTTTAATCCCCTGAGAGTAGTATGTTTGTTTTACAATTTTTGGCTGTCAGTCTGCAGATATGTAATATTGGGGTCTATATTAGAACACTGACTTTTTAAAACATAGAATTTTCTAATATCGACCCCTATTCAGTGAACGTTAACAACATCGAACATGCAAAACAGAAATTCACTGTTCCGACACAAATACACACAACACAAACACACCAAACAAACAGCAATCCACACACATACACCTAAAATCCTACATCTAGCCCTACACTAAACTGTACACACACCACTAGCTATCCACTTACCTTAACCCAAACCCTAACCCTAAGGTCCGTCACTATCGCACACTCACCTCACCCGCGCCCTAACCCTAACTCACCTACCCTGCCCTAACCCTCACGTCCACACAATCGCACACTTACCTGACCTGCGCCCCAACCCTAACTCATCTATCCCATGCCCTAACCTGCACGTCCACACAATCGCACACTTACCTGATCCCGACCCGTAACTTTCCACCACAGTGCTGAACATAGTGAAGCCACAGGAATGGCCAACCAAATTCCTTCCCTAGGAAGAAATTTGATGTTCTGCAGCTTCTCTATTTTCAGCGATCGCTGAATAGGGGTCGATATTAGAACATTCGAAGTTGTGAAACTTCAATGTTCTAATATAGACTCGTAATATTGCTCTGATAGGTCTTTGCTGGCAGGTCTTTTCAGCAGGACAGTTTCTGTACTATATCTTGCTGTTTCAGTGCTAAAGAGAGCAGCACTAACAAAGACATGAGCTCAGATCCCTTGATGTTTCCCTTCCCTTTCCTGCTGTTAGTATGAAAATGTGTAACATTCCCTTGATATGTTTTTTTTTCTAACACCTTCATTGTGACTCCTGCTGTTGCTCACCTTGTTAAGGATCTGAAGGTAAAATGTAAGTGGATAGAGTTGATGGGTTAACTCCTTTACAGGTAGAATATTTTCCTTTTTTTAATGACATTCAAATTATGGTAGCGTTATACCTTCTATCACTGTACATGCCACAAAGAAGATAAAACCCTTCCTTAATTGCAAGTGGGTGATGACGTTCAAATCATTTATCATGTTCTGACAATACAATTTATTACTCCTTGAAATCATAGCTATAGGACTGAGTATTATATAATCTGAAGTTGATAGTAACCTTTAATGCAAACTATTACATTTGGCAAACATTGGCTAGGAACTCTTGGGTTATAAAAATCTAATGGTAGAGGTACAGAATTTTTTATTATTTAACATATGTTGACCGGGAAAGTCCAACTAGGCAGAGCCTATTTTCAGTGGAGGCCAGGTGAGAAACACTCCAGATGCATGTCTTTGGAATGTGGGAGGAAACCAGAGTACCCAGAGGAAACCCACGCGAACGCAGGGAAGACATGCAGACTCCGCACAGAAGGCACTCCAGCTGAGAATTGAACGGAAGAACCTCTTGCTGTGATGTAACAGTGTTAACCGCTGCACCACTGTACCGCAAGACCAGTCATGTTATTCTTGAACAAAAATGCCCATTCCAGACAGGACTTATTGAAACAAGGTATCTGAAGGTATGCAAACAAAAGAAAAACTTGCATACTCAGTATACAGCACAATGAGTTGTTTATGGCTCAACATGTCTTGACCAGAGTCTACAGTACTGCAAGCACCAACCTAGCCAAAACTATTTCAGGGACTGAGCCTCTAAGGTATTCTGCTTATATGGGCCATGTTACATGGACAGGGAGTATAAACAAGTAATGGAGGAGTCACACATTAGTTACTCCACACTAGCTGGTGTTGAAGAAAGATATTCAGGGGGAAATGACTGGCCAGTAGCAAACTCCAACATGATCAACATACCAAACATTTTAGTAGTGAAGAGCTTGATGATAAAGTTCTTCAAGTATGCTGAGCTTTGTGGCAAAGAAGACTAAACCCCTGACTTTGACCACACAGCCCATGTACAAACAGCAGAGTCGGTGCTTGAAGAACCAGACTGGGAAGGATGGAAGTAAGAGGCCTGTGATAGCTCCCCAATCTGGGTAAGGAGTTGGTTCAAGTCAGCTGATCACAGCCATGTAAGCAGAGTTTTACAAGGCATTCAAGTGACCAGGACTGGGGATATGCTTTCGGTGATCCAAACCCAGTGATGGTAGCCATCATTGCATATGGGTAGAAGCACACACACTCATGAGGAAGGGGTACAGAATGTACTGTGGTCGAGCAAGTGTTCATTTCAGCTACTGGGGAGTTAGGCTTCATCATAAATGCCTTCATTGATGGGATGCTGGACAGGATATGAACAACCTCCATGGCTGTCTCTATGAGTGTCCCTCAAGTCAGCTCCTTATACAGGTATGCTTTTTAAGTTGACCTACAGGAGATTGCCTCTGCAAGAACTTAGACAAGTCACTGTTCCAAGTCCAGTGAGGCCACAGATGTGCTATCTTAAGCAGGTAAAAAGGCACTGATTAAAAAATAAATGTACATTGGGAATTGTATGGTGAATTAGAGAACAAGTACAAGTATTATTGTTATGTGCATCAAAATGTTAACATTATTACGATATACTACTAATGTACTGAATGAAACAAAAATAATTATATTTACCTAACAGTAGCATCATTCGGGGTTCAAGAGCATTGGCTCATAGACATCAGTGCTAGCCGCAGTTACTCTGCATATTTGGAGCCAACATATATCAGGCATACCATATTACATAATGTCGCTGCCATTGTGCAATGAAAACCCATATATTGTTCCAACAGCAGATGTCACAACCATATTTTGCTCTCTGTTGAAAAGTAAAAGGGGAAGATAGTATGGTAAACATGCTGAAAACCATGCACATATGTGCACCTGTTCCCTGCTAGGTGCATCATTGCATTTCAGCAAATTTATGTTCAGTAGTTCTAATTGCATATATTATTTGTATTTATATTGTGACATAACATGCAGATCTATATCATAAATTATGATTTTCTTTCATTTTCTTAAAAAAGGCAGCTGTTGTAAATGCTAAATGAAAATGCTCTGCTAATCACTGGACATCAAATTAGAGCACAATTCACACAATTCGTGTTTTTATTTGAATCAGTTTCCAGTCTGGTAAGATTGCTTACTATGACTAATTAAACAGAATAGGTGTATAAATGTGTTTTTTCATATGTAGTGAATTAAAGGAGGGATCATTTACAGACAGGTGTGGATAGCTATGACTAGTTACAGCTTGCCCTTATTACTACCTTACAGAAAGAGTTATTCACTCTCTTTAAAAAAAAAAATGTCAGAAATATGGAGGTAGCACCAAAGATCCGAAGGCTTTTTTAAAGTCTTTGTATCAGCAGAATGTTTAGAACCACCCTGCCACACCTATCATACTCTGAATCAATGCATTTAATTAAACCTGGGATAACCAGCACACAAAACTGAAGGAACAATATTTCAGTAAGTATTCCTTCTCTTCAAGTAACTGAATAAGTATTCCTTCCTGTTTCATCTCAAGGGCTTACCTTTAATAAATGCATTACAAATATAATTCAGACTTTAAGAACACACAACTACTTACGTCAAGTTAAAAGCTAAAAATGAGATTCCTTAAATCATTAATACTGCAGTAGTCCCTTTCATTGTGTAGTTTGTAGAAGATATTAGATCTGCTAACCAGACTCCCAATCCAAGAAGATTGCATTGACCCCCACCTCACTGACTGCAGTCACTACTAAGCTAAGAATATGCAAAGTACCCTGGCATATTTCATTGATATTTGATTATTGGGAAAGTCAAACTTGGTGGTGCTCATTTTCAGCAGAACCCCTGGGAGAAAAAATACAAAGTAGAGTTATTCCTGCAGGAGATGGTTTAACAATTGTTTTTTATTACATTTTTCAAGTATTTTATGAGTGAAATAAGACTGTGACAGGTCTAACGTTAGTGATGTCTGTTGAATGTCCTCCATTGTGTAGAGGGATGATGTCCAATTTATTTCCAGAGAGAGGGAATGTGGGATTCCTGGATTGACCTATTTATAAAGATTGAGACAGAATAGGCAATCCTATTGGCTGCTATTTTAAGTTACTCAATAGGAAGGTCATCAGCTGGATCAGACGATGTTTTGAGTTTGCTTAAGAATAGTTTTATATAGGATGTGGGCACAGATTTGAAGGTGAAAGTAGATGTGGTGATCTGGAGCTGCTGGGCAGGGTCGGGATTAGATGTTGGGGAATCCTGGGTTAGGGATGTTATACTATTTATGAAATAAGAGTTAAATTCAATTGCAATTTCAAGTGGTGAGTTATTGGGAGAGGAGTTAGGATTGATGTTTTGGCAGGATGTGAAATTTATTTCATGGCTGACCAGAAGCTTTTAGGGTTGTGTTTACCGTTCTTCTGAATGTTGTCATACTATAGTTTTATTTTGTCTTCATTTATTTGCTTTTTAGTACAATTGAGCATTTTGAGATTTTTTGACATTCTTTCCATGTTTTTTCTGTACCCTGCAGTAGCATTGTACTATTTTTGAATAGACAGATTGCATTGTCTTTAACCTCTTCCCTCTAGGAGGTGCAAGGTTATTTAGGATATTTAGGAAAGTTGTATTGAATTCATTTACAGCATCATTTAAGGGGAGGATTTTTAGCATGTTTCAGTTAATAGAAGATAGGATGATAATGAACATTTCTGGGTTAAACTTGGAAACATTGCATGGTGTTTTATAAACATGCTGTTTAAGTGGATGTGTGAGATGTCTGGTTGTATAGACTGAGAGATAATCACTGAGGCAGTCAGACATTGTACCAGAGGTGATGTATTTGTTAGGATCTGATACTTGGATCCAGTCTAATAAGGAGTTTGATGTCTTGCTATAATGTCTGGGGCTATTATTTAGTTGTGTGAAACTGTATAAGTTCATGCTAGATGTAGGGGGGTTAGAGTTTATGTCCACCCAATTGATATTAACATCACCTAGTAGTAGTTTTTTTTGCTTGTGGAATTTTTATGAATATTAAGTGTAGGATATATTAAAGTGTAACTGTATTGTCACTAGGAGGGAGGTAAAAGACAGTAATACATATTTGTTTATATTTGTTTATTTTTAGAAAAGTATATAAAGCTCTGCTGAATTGAATTTTGGTATTTGTTTGTTGAAGGGGGAATGTGGTAGTTGTTGGGAAATATTAAAGCAATACCACCACCTTTCCTCTTTATACAATCATTATGGATAATATTATAGGCAGGGGATGTAATTTTGGAATACTTTTTGCTGGGTTTAAGCCAGGTTTCTGTTATAACTAGAATATCAGGCTTCTTTTCGATAATCCAAGCATGTAGTTCAATAGTTTTATTTCTTATGCTTCTAATATTTATGGCAGCAAAAGTTAGATAACTATGGTGGGGTGTTGATCACTGTGGGGTTATAGAAGTGTGTGGAAGGGAGCTGTCTTGATGTTGGTTGTGATAGATGGGGCCATGGTTGGGATGAATGTTTCTTCCTAGGGGATTTTAGTATGTTGGGCTATTACTGATTTTTATTTTTTGGAGACTATTTTTCCATTTAAATTTATGTTTATTTGAACTGAAATTGGTTTAGTCAGTATGCATATGTGGTAAAAATTAAGGGTGCCATTAAATAGGTTTTGTATGATGTGTGCAGTATTCAGGGAAGAAGTGTGGATAGATGGTTGGTACATAGTTGGAAGATGTTGAAAGCTATTATTGAATCACGGTAGAATGAGACATGGCTCAGTACGAGGAAAAGAATATAGGATAAGCTGAAGAGTAGCATGATTAAGTAAAGGGAAGTTAGAATTTTCTATGAATGAAGGGAGTTAGGTTGTCTTCATATATCTCTTATATGTCCATATATATATATGTCTTATATGTCTTCATATATCTCTTATAGCCCATTCCTGGCTGCTGTGCATCCTTGGCTGCGAGAGTGTTCCCACTTTCTTGCCCTGAATCTCCCCCTGTGTTCTTGCCTGGGTGGATAACCGGACCTAGCTAAAGCTGTACTCCCTTTTGCTAAAGCATCATTTACTCTCCGTTATTACAATTCCCTTCTGTGGAAAAGAGTACTCAAGAGTCTTCTAAAAGAATCCCAAGGAACTTTCTTGCCCTGAATCTCCCCGTGTTCTTGCCTGGGTGGATAACCGGACCTAGCTAAAGGTGTACTCCCTTTTGCTAAAGCATCATTTACTCTCCGTTATTACAATTCCCTTCTGTGGAAAAGGGTACTCAAGAGTCTTCTAAAAGAATCCCAAGGAAGTATGTGCATCTGCTGCTAAGTCATTACTGTATTTTTCTCTCTGCTAGCTGTTGTATGATACTTCCTGTCAGGAATGCCAGCAGCCTAACCCCCAGCTTAACCCCCCTTAACTCTACCCCCTTGCTCCGCATACCCCTTCAGCCCCCTCAGTTACTTCTGCATTCCTTCTCCTCCTAGACGTCTTAGCCCTAGTATTCCCACTAGAGGACATTCCCCTCTCCACTGACTTAAACTTATACTTTAACTCTCTTCTTCTGTTCCAATAGCTCTAACATATCTTTTGCCCACTTTCCCTACCTTATCTAGGCCCTCTCTTCTTACCCCTCTACCACTTACCCTTTACAAACACTGCTCCACTGATAGTTCTTGCTCCTCTCCTCCCCTCCTGGTTTCTCATTTCACTGCCGCCTCACGGGCTCACTCTGCTCCCCTACCCTCCCCCCAAATCCCACCCGCCCCAGCACCTCTACCTTTATCCTTCCTCAAACCACACCCACTACTACCACTCTACTCCAATCAGCATCTTACTCTTTGGACACACCCTCTTTTCTTTCCCGCCAAAACCAACCTTCACTCAACTCCCCATCAACATCCTACCTAACCAATCTATTCCATTTCCACTCCCAAACCACACCTCCTCCACATCTAATATAACACCCCACACTCTTTATACTACATTGTAGTAACTACTTTTTCCTTATTCATATTTTATCTCCTCTATACTACATACACACTCCTATACTACATTGCAGTAACTACTATTTCCTTTATTCAAATTTTATCTCCTTTATATTATATACCCTACTATATACCCTCTTCCTAATAACTCTTCACAACATGCTCTCAAAACAATCCTTCATCTCCCTTTTACTACTCCATCTCCTCATCTTATCCTATCTGCACTATCTCTCCCAGCCCACTATTTCCTTCCACTCTCAATCCTTCCATGTAACCAACCATCAGAACTCACCTCTCTCATACTCCCCTATCTCCCCCCATTTATACTCCACAGAAAATCTCCTTCTTTTCCAATACAAACTTATCACCTCCCCAGCAATCTCCATTCCTATAACTACTAGCAAATTTCTCCACCTTACATTAGAACCTGATCTTATTACCTTACTGTCATCTCATCTAAACTGCTTCTTCCTTCATCCGATAATGGCTCTCATATCTGGTGATATACATCCCAACCCAGGGCCTACCACCATAACCACCATAAACAAATCCTTGTTATTAACTTCCTTAAACTCCCAAAGTATAGTAAATAAAGTCCCAAACCTTCATGCTTGGCTCACACACAATAAACCTGACATCCTATCTATTTCTGAAACCTGGTTAAAACCACATATAAAGGACTCTGAAATAATTCCTCCAAACTACTCCATCATAAGAAAAGATAGGCCCCTCAAAAAAGGTGGAGGAGTAGCTCTCCTATACTCATCCTCCCTAACAGTTACCCCCTATAATAAACCTATTCCACACTTTAACAACGCTGAACTACTCCTTAATCTTCTACAAATCAATAATCACAAACACATATGTCTTGCATCCCTCTATATCCCCCCTGGGGATAATATTTCTACACTTGAACACATCCTTTCCTGGCTCTCCAGTAACATTACTAACAAAACCATAATCCTAGGAGATGTGAACATTAACTGGGCCTGCATTCAGTCTCCAACAAACTCCGTTAACATCAACCTCTACAATTTCTCTCAACTAATCAGTTCCATAACTCGCCCTGCTAAAAATCTCTCCAGTGGAAGTATACTGGATTGGATCCTTGTCTCCCATCCTCACTATTTCTCCAACAGTGGCACTCTTCCCGATCCCCTTAGTGACCACATACCCATCTTTACCCACCGACTTCCCTCAATCTTACAACGAACCCATAACTAAATTACTATTCGTGACCAAAAAAACTTCAACCCAACAACCTTCTCAAACTCTTTACAAGCAACTAATTGGAATTGTTTAAAAACACTACCACTAGACATTGCAGTCTCCCACTTTAACTCAATATTCTTAAAATTATTAGACTCCCAGGCTCCCTTAAGGACAACGAGAATAAAAACGAAATCAGCACCCTGGCTTTCCAAAAATACTCTTGCTATCATGAGACATAGAGATAAAGTCTGGGCACGCTACCAGAAAAATAAGACACCACTGCTCCTCAATGACTATAAAATACTTAGAAATAAAGTAAAAAAAACTCATCACTTCTGATCGACAAAACTACTTCTCTACACTCCAAAACCATAATAAAAACAACCCTCAGAAATTCTGGAAAGGCATCTCTAGTCTCCTTCACCCTAGTAAACCAGATACTCCCACCCCAGACTCAAATGCTCCTGAATTAGTTTTAGCCACACAATTTAACTCCTTTTTTATTGACTCTATTTCCAAATTGACTTCTTCATTCTCCAACACCACCACACTCGCCAATACTCCCTCTCCCACCCCCACTCACGCTCTATCTCTGACTACTACTACTCCCCTTTCCCCATCTACTAAATCCTCTACTTCCTCCTCTACACAAACTTCTTCCTCATCTCTACCACCCCCTAATTCCCCCTCTCCTGGCTCCCCCCTATTCTCATTAAAACCCATACCTACATCTACTATAAAGAAACTCCTTTGGAAATTGAAGCCATGTACCAACGCTCCTGATAATATCCCCTCTTACTTTCTTAGTATAGCTGCAGAATCACTTGCCTACCCCATTAGCATCTTAATAAACTGTTCCATACAAGAATCTACAGTACCTCAAATCTGGAAACAGGCCTTTATCATACCTCTACACAAAGGTGGTAACAATAACAATATAACAAATTTCCCCCATAGCTCTCCTGTCCCTATCTCTAAGATCCTAGAAAATGTGTCCAACTTCAACTCCTTCCATATCTCCTAGATAATCACCTTATAACTCCTACACAACACGGATTCAGACCAAACCATAGCACCATGACAGCCCTCCTCTCCTTCCTTGAAATTGTAAATAAAGCTCGAGATTCTGGCCAATTTGTTTCTACCCTACTACTTGACCTCTCCAAAGCCTTTGATACTATATCACATAGCCTGCTTTTAGCTAAGCTCTCTGAACTTAATCTATCTCCCTTCTCCTTGAACTGGTTCTCTAGCTACCTATCTAACAGTAACCAAGCAGTAAAATGGAAGAAAGCCACCTCTTCATTTCTTAGTACTACAGGAGTTCCACAAGGCTCCATACTGGGTCCCCTTCTCTTTAATATATTTATAAACAATTTCCACAAATCTATCCCACTCTCAAACATCATCCAATATGCAGATGATTCAACAATCATCTGTTCTGCCACTTCTATTGCTATACTTCAAAAACTAACTCAAGATGCCTTCTCTACCACTGAGCAATGGATGCTAAGTAATCATCTAGCTCTCAATGCTTCCAAGACCAAACTAATGATATTCACTCCTTCTAAAGTTACTCCTTTTGATATGAATACATTCTCAATCACTAGTCAAAATAACTCACCTCTAGAAATAGTGTCACAGACTGTTACTTGGGGTCCAAATTGACAACCAACTTAAATTTAACTCCGCCTACAACTAAATATCAAAACCCATCAAAACTAGGCATGCTTTACAGACAGAATCCCTACCTCACTCCTGCCACTAAAATCACTCTCTACTCCTTCCTTATCCCTCCCTTCTCTATGGTGCTCCACCCTAACTAATTCCTGCAGGAGATCGTTTAACAATTGTTTTTATTACATTTTCAAGTATTTTATGAGAGAAATAAGACTGTGACAGGTCTAACGTTAGTGATGTCTGTTGAATGTCCTCCTTTGTGTAGAGGGATGATGTCCAATTTATTTCCAGAGAGAGGGAATGTGGGATTTCTGGATTGACCTATTTATAAAGATTGAGACAGAATAGGCAATCCTATTGGCTGCTATTTTAAGTTACTCAATAGGAAGGTCATCAGCTGGATCAGACGATGTTTTGAGTTTGCTTAAGAATAGTTTTATATAGGATGTGGGCACAGGTTTGAAGGTGAAAGTAGATGTGGTGATCTGGAGCTGCTGGGCAGGGTCAGGATTAGATGTTGGGGAATCCTGGGTTAGGGATGTTATACTATTTATGAAATAAGAGTTGAATTCAATTGCAATTTCAAGTGGTGAGTTATTGCGAGAGGAGTTAGGGTTGATGTTTTGGCAGGATGTGAAATTTATTTCATGGCTGACCAGAAGCTTTCAGGGTTGTGTTTACCGTTCTTCTGAATGTTGTCATACTATAGTTTTTTTTTGTCTTCATTTATTTGCTTTTTAGTACAATTGAGCATTTTGAGTTTTTTTGACATTGTTTCCATGTTTTTTCTGTACCCTGCAGTAGCATTGTACTATTTTTGAATAGACAAATTGCATTGTCTTTAACCTCTTCCCTCTAGGAGGTGTAAGGTTATTTAGGATATTTAGGAAAGTTGTATTGAATTCATTTACAGCATCATTTAAGGGGAGGATTTTTAACATGTTTCAGTTAATAGAAGATAGGATGATAATGAACATTTCTGGGTTAAACTTGGAAACGTTGCATGGTGTTTTATAAACATGCTGTTTAAGTGGATCTGTGAGATGTCTGGTTGTATAGACTGAGAGATAATCACTGAGGCAGTCAGACATTGTACCAGAGGTGATGTATTTGTTAGGATCTGATACTTGGATCCAGTCTAATAAGGAGTTTGATGTCTTGCTATAATGTCTGGGGCTATTATTTAGTTGTGTGAAACTGTATAAGTTCATGCTAGATGTAGGGGGTTAGAGTTTATGTCCACCCAATTGATATTAACATCACCTAGTAGTAGTTTTTTTTGCTTGTGGAATTTTTATGAATATTCAGTGTAGGATATATTAAAGTGTAACTGTATTGTCACTAGGAGGGATGTAAAAGACAGTAATACATATTTGTTTATATTTGTTTATTTTTAGAAAAGTATATAAAGCTCTGCTGAATTGAATTTTGGTATTTGTTTGTTGAAGGGGGAATGTGGTAGTTGTTGGGAAATATTAAAGCAATACCACCACCTTTCCTCTTTATACAATCATTATGGATAATATTATAGGCAGGGGATGTAATTTTGGAATACTTTTTGCTGGGTTTAAGCCAGGTTTCTGTTATAACTAGAATATCAGGCTTCTTTTCGATAATCCAGGCATGTAGTTCAATAGTTTTATTTCTTATGCTTCTAATATTTATGGCAGCAAAAGTTAGATAACTATGGTGGGGTGTTGATCATTGTGGGGTTATAGAAGTGTGTGGAAGGGAGCTGTCTTGATGTTGGTTGTGATAGATGGGGCCATGGTTGGGATGAATGTTTCTTCCTAGGGGATTTTAGTATGTTGGGCTATTACTGATTTTTATTTTTTGGAGACTATTTTTCCATTTAAATTTATGTTTATTTGAACTGAAATTGGTTTAGTCAGTATGCATATGTGGTAAAAATTAAGGGTGCCATTAAATAGGTTTTGTATGATGTGTGCAGTATTCAGGGAAGAAGTGTGGATAGATGGTTGGTACAGAGTTGGCAGATGTTGAAAGCTATTATTGAATCACGGTAGAATGAGACATGGCTCAGCACGAGGAAAAGAATAGAGGATAAGCTGAAGAGTAGCATGATTAACTAAAGGGAGGGAAGAACTTTCTATGAATGAAGGGAGTTAGGTTGTCTTCATATATTCTCTTATGTTTCTGAAATGTAAGAAATAGAGGAGTTTAAAAGGATGGAGTATGATGATGTAATTAAGATAGGAAGCAGTGAGTGGTTATTTGTGCAAAGTATAGGCTGAAATGTATAATAATAGATATGTATTATTGGGTGGGGGGTCGGAATAGTAATGCATATAGTGCAAAGCAGTACAGGCGAGAGAAAAGTTGTTGTGAATGATGGTAACTGTTAAAAGGAAGTTGGGAAACAGGAAAGTAGAAACAGGAGTGTTTGCATCAAGTAGCAAAGTTTTAGGGGGATAGTTAAGGAATGGGAGTCACAGATGAAAGGTGTATGTGGAAAGTATTATTGTAGAGTAACAGAGGGTGAGTGGTAATTGGGGGTAGGATAGGAAAATAAAGCAAAGCCAAGCATAGCAAGGCTTGACATAGTGGGATACCCACTCTCAGGTCAATTGTTACAAATAATAATCTTTACAGAAAACAATCAGGTTGTAGCTGATACAGAGCAATTAACAAGAAAGCACAAAGTAGAACAGTAGAACCAAACACAAAAGCACGTAGAAGGCACACACCACACAGGAACAGAATGGATCCAGGAACCGAAAACAGCAACACTGTAGTAAATATCCAAAGAATTTGTTTGTCCACAAGAACAGAGATTTACAGTACTGCTTTCAGGACTTTTTTCATTTCTCTCCAAGTCCAGGCCTCCTTCCCCCAACTCTAATTCATTATCCGAGCTGCAATCCAATAAACTGCTGGTCAGTTTATCAAATAAATCTGAAAAAGATGACTTACTGGAAGACAGAGTGTCAAAAGTCTCAAAATCATTCAAACCACCTCGCAGCAAGTCCGTGCAAACACCCTCAATGTTCTCCATTCCCATTGAGCCTAATTTTGGTTGTACGGTTGCCTCGTATGCGGGGATTCCCTTGCTGATATCCTCAGCCTTGGCGATATGCTCCCTGATAGTAATTCCTCTGGAAACCAACATGGCCCCCTTTAGTGGGAAACCAACATGGTGAACCACGGAGATCAGAACGGATAAGGAACCAAAGGAACCAGAGGAATTACTATCAGGGAACATATCACCAAGGCTTGGGATATCAGCAAGGGAACACCCAGTATACGAGGCAACCATACAACTGAAATTAGGCTCAATGGGAATGGAAAACATTTAGGGTGTTTGCACGGACTTGGTGAGAGGTGGTTTGAATGATTTTGAGACTTTTGACACTTTGTTTTCCAGTAAGTCATCTTTTTAAGATTTATTTGATAAATCATCCAGCAGTTTATTGGATTGCAGCTCAGATAATGAATTAGTGTTGGGGAAGGAGGCCTGGACTTGGAGGGAAATGAAAAAAGTCCTGAAATTAGTACTGTAAATCTCTGTTCTTGTGGGCAAATACATTCTTTGGATATTTACTACAGTGTTGCTGTTTTCAGTTCCTGAATCCATTCCGTTCCTGTGTGGTTTGTGCCTTCTACAAAGTAGAACAGGTTTTCTTTCATTTACTGAATGCAGACATCAAGAAGCTATGGAGACTAAGTATCTGACATATACAGTGTAATCTATTGGTCAAGAGAAAGGACAGTGGCCAACTTAGTAAGTGTTCAAGGACTACTCCTTAGAAAGAAATCTCATGGCCACTTTCCAGCACAAGGCAGGCACATATTTGGCTAGTTAATGTTAATACTCAGCAAGGCTCTTCATGTTAAACTTGCTTACATTGCACAATGAGAATATTCTCAGTTAAAACACAGTATGCCAGTGGACTGGCATAATGGCTAAGGTGTTTACCTCACAGACACAAAGCACAGGGTTTGAGTCTCACCTCTGAAGAGAAACTGGCTAGGCTTTAAATGGCCTGCAAAGGCTGCTATCCTAGTACTTCCTATGAACCTATGAGCAGTGACAATATCCTGAGGGAAAAAATACCCAGAGGTGGGTCTTGTGGCAGAGCTCCTGCAATTTTGGAGTCAGAGATGGATGTAGTGACCCCAGGCACTTCCCTTTGAAAGAAGATGGTTACTGAGTGGATGTGGAGACCGAAGTGAGATTATATGAAGTGACAGCAGTGTGTGACTAAAACACTACTTGGTGCAGCAGTAGCATTGTTGCCTCACAGCAAGAGGTTCCCCGGTTCGATTCTCAGCTGGTGTGCCTTCTGTGCGAAGTCTGCATGTCCTCCCTGCATTCGTGTAGGTTTCCTCTGGGTACTCTGGTTTCCTCCCTCATCACAAAGACATGCATCTGGAGCATTTCTCCCTGGGCCTCCTCTGAAAATTGGCTTCATTCCAAGTCGTACTTACCCGATAAACACATGTTAAATAAATGAAATAAAATAATATAAATTGCAATGACCCTTCTGTTTTCACTGCTGCACAACAGGAAAAAAGTCAGTCATGTGAAATCCAACTTAGTTTGCCAGAAAAAAGCCCCCAACAACTCATACACAAATCAGTTATTTATCTGAGCACTTGTCCATCTAATGCCCAGCTTGGCAGCAGTTTGACTGTCTGGCCTACTTCTCCCTCATCCAATCTGGCAATGATCAAAGCATGCAGCCTACCCCTGCCCCTTCTTGCTAGCAGTTTGAGGCAAATTCCAAATAATGCATAATTTCTGGAGGAGGACATCATGTATCTCCTAACTCCCATACCTATCTTAGCAGTGATCACAAACCCATATTCTAAACCACAGTTAGTGGTACAGCATCCCCACCTTTATCATATCCATTATGACGTAATCCATCTGTAATTACCCTCAACCTTGCATGATGGTAACTGGTGTCTTCCCTACCACCCCTACCACACCACCACCCAACAAATATTCTCTTTACAACTCCTACTGTGGCAATCAGTCTGTACCCAGAAAAAAAGCTTATGGATCCTAATAGTGATTGCTGTTTTGCTCCAGATCTACTCTTCCTAATGATGAGTGTTGTTGCTCTCCTGACCTACAAGTGTTAGTATTAATTGGTGCTTACCGTAGTCTACACATCCTAAAGCTAATTGGTATTTCCTCTCTAACCCTACCCATCCTAATGGTGAGTGGCATTTCCCCATCCCCTTATCCATCCTTGTGATTGGTGATTCCCTTTTGGCGTACCCATTCTAGTTATGGCTGGTGTTTCTATCCAGACCTACACATCCTAATAGTAATTGGTGTTTCCTTTCTAGCTTAACCATCCTAGTGAATGGTATTTCTCTTCAGATCTACCCATTCTAGTGGTAATTAGTGTTTTTCTAGAGATGTTCACATCTTAGTGGTTACTGCTGTTTTCCTTCCGGTCTAAACATTCCTAGTGATGATTAGTACTTCCTTTCTAGTCTACCCATCCTGTAAGCAATTACCCATCACCTTTGCCTGCAGGTCAGTATTACCTTCCACAGCTCACCAGTGGTGGGCTGCTTGCTTTTGTCAGTAGACAATGTTAGTTTCCCTTCCCTACAACCTATCTCCATATATCCTAATAATGACTTGACTTTTCCTTCCAAACCTATCAATCCTAATGCTAACTGGTGTTTCTCTTTTGGCCTACTCATGCTAGTTGTGACTTGTATTTCCTTCATCACCTACACATCCTAGTGGTAATTGGTACTTCCCTTCTAGCCTGCCCATCTTATAAGCAATCACACTTCTCTTCAACCTGCAGGGCAACGTCAGCCTATCTGTACAGTAGAGAGTGTGAACTCACCTTCCAACAAACTTTATGTAGTGCATGCAGCACTACAATTACAGTCCAAATTCAAGGACAAGCCAGGCTTCTTAAGAACCTGAGTTGACATCAGAAAGATGCTCATCAGGCTCTTTTTAATTACCTCTCACCACTGTTATGATCTAGTCTCATGCTATAGTATTAACAAGTGGTCAGCAGGCACCACAGAATAGTGGTGGAAACTGCAAAAAAAAACTTTAAAACATTAAAAACATTATTCAGCCTTTCTTTTTTGGTAGAATGAAGTGCTTAACATGTTTTAAATATCTTTGCACTGCCTGCCTCTCTTCTGTGGTGTCTGCTTTCTCTGTGGCAGTGCTAAATATGTTACAACCTTCAAATCTCTAACACACTTAAAGCTTCTACAGTTTTTTTCCTTAACCATTGTCGTCCCTGGAAGCAAGTTAAGCTCCAAGTACTATATCTAATTATAACAAGGTATCACTGATCATAGCCTTGCTTAGTGTATGTTCTCAACATGGAAATCAAGAAATTTACCTCTCAAGTGATATTTCACGCTTGAGGTGAATTATATTGTTATCCTTGTCTCAAAAGCATAGCATGCTAGCTATAGAAAGATCCTCTGTCTTTTGCCCTCTGTCTGGAGCAGCTCTAGTGCACTGCTGTGACCACCTAACTCAGCCAATGTTAACTGGCATATCCTGTTGAGGTGCACAATGATTCTATTCATGAGTAACTCATCAATAACTCTGCATTGTATGATTGGGTCAGTTTACAGTGCCAACCATGCCCTGCAATGTTACACCATGACAGACCCTGCTTCTTCCCAAGATAACCCACCCTTATCCCCTCCCCACCCCTCTGCTGTGCCTTCAGTAATCTGAATGGCCATGTAAAGCCTACGTAGTGCCAAATAAATTTCAAACAGTTTACAGATACGAGAGAAAGAGAGAAAGAGAGACAGGGCAAAATGACAAGGAAAATCAGGTATGTTTCTTTAGTTTTGCATGACGTATCTGATTTTCCTTGTATTTTCTCTCCCTCCATACCTCTTAGAAAGCATATATTAACAGAAGAAAGTCCAGACAGACTTTAGCGGCTGGACTTTTTTCTGTTGGTATAAGCTCAGTTTTACAACAGGCACTGTGGTTGGGCTGACCAATCAGTGTGCACATTTTTGAATAGTAACAAACTACCATTGTATAATTAAAATTAGTACACCAATTGTTATGTGTTGAGTTCATTCAAGCACTGCACGCAGTTCCCCCATGCAGATGACTTTCCTGCTTATTCTACACGCAGCGCATCCTTCCTTTGTTACATCCCAGCATTGATGATTTATGTTGTAGCACTGCTTCAGTAAATTATTACCCACTCTGTAAAATTGTCTTTTCTCAAGTCTTGCTATAAATATCCACCTGTCAGCTGGCATCCATTTCTTCTTCTCGCTTTCTCCCTTTTCTGTCATTTTTTACCAATTCCACCCCTCACACCTGTTCTGAAACAGTAATGTGTCCATATTACACTCCACCTTCGCTATTTTCTAATGCATACATGTCCAACTTTCATCACTCATACCCAATCCATTTGGCACCCCTCACCATTTTGTATCACATACTTCCTGACAACATAATTTTCTTCTTCTATATGGAGTTTCTAAATCAGATTTAGTAAGCCCTAAAACTGAAAAAGTCAGCAAACCAAATCTTTTTTTATAGTAACAACCAACTATCCTCTACCTAATTATAATCATTTCTAAGGCTGCTGATCAGTATATCTCAGAAAATCTTGCATTTTGCTCATTTTTCTAATTATTAGCTTGCCAGATCTCCATTTTGAAATTTAAACTCCACACTAACAGAAAGAGTACAAATGACAGACTTTTCTTAAATAAGACTGTATCACTCTAGACATGAGAGGGAATTGTTTACAATGGTCATATTTGCTAAAGTAAACAACCTGAATGCCTTTAATATGGAGGAGGTTAATGCTGGACCACTGGTTACTAAGTCAGTAATAGTAGCTTTTAGTGGCAGATGTGTTAATACGTATGCACACGCAGAAGGTGTAGCATGCCACCCCCACAATGATGCAAATGTTCTCTTCAGTCACATGGGGATGGGATTAGGACCTATTAGGAATGAGAGGTTGTCCATATTAATAAGGACTTCCTAGTAGACCCTTGGATAAAGGAAGGTGCCAAGGCAGGGAAGTAGTGAGATACTTCATGAGCAATAAACTGTATGGGAGGTTCTGGTTTTGGCAGCAGCTTTCTCATGTGGGTCCACCTGTTGCCAGTTTGGATAGTCTGTGGCAGAGGACTGATGAGCCACTTATTGAACAATAGACCACATGGGGGGGGGGGTCCAATGGTGATATCATCTCTCTTCTGTGAGCCCACCTGCTCTAAGTCAGAACAATCTATAGCAGGAGACTGCCAAGCCACTTTGTGGACAGTAAATTGCAAAGAAGGCTGGTGGTTCTCTGAACATCTGTGGTCAAGCAAACGTAATGCCTGCCTGAATTATGCCTCCCTCTAGTGAGCTCTCATCTGAATAAGTGACCACAGTATCACTGACAGGGCATGAATGGGCTGGATCTTATTGGAGAAGGATGATGGTCAACAGGTGAAAATGTAAAAAGTATACAAAAAAAAGGGAGAAAAAGTGCTTGCATAATTCCCAACAAAGTTTTTGATTCAGGACTTCACAGCCAGATCCAGGTGAGGGTAATGTAGTTTACTTTTAAGTTTCAGGAATACCAGTGTAATACAGGTGGTGTCATCCCTTCAATCTAAAGAGACTTGCCTACTATAAAACAACATGAGCTTCTCACAGCTAGTTGATGTATGGCCTTTAGGATGACTCTAAAGAGCAGCCACAGAGTGAATATTCTTATGGCGACCTGGAGATTTTGATTCAGCAGCAAATAATTTCATTACCTATTAAAGATCACAGACTTATTTTTTAGTCTTGGCAATAATCAGCTGAATGTAGTAAGACTAAAGAACTACAACACTGGTGTATTTCTGAAGTTTAGATCTGACACAGTTGTGGAATATGATATGTATAATTAAGGATAAATAATAGGGGACCCACCACCGAGGCTTGTTGAAAGCAGTATATGCAGGTGTTGGCTGCAAAATATCAGATTTCTGTATCACTTCTTCGATTACGCTGTAAGATCTCACCAAGCCAGGTTATGTCTGTGAGTTAAGATCCTACTGTGTCTAACACTATTGTGTAAGAACTTAGAAGAAAGGAATATAACCTCTGTGCATGCTCCTTGTCCATTCGGTTCAGGATGGTGTCAGAGATCCTAACCAAGGTAAGGTCCACATTCATATCCTGGCGAGATACCATGAATTTATCAGTAAGTAGACCAGACTCGCAGAAGTCACAACTGTTTATGCATTACCTTTTCAAGTACCTTAGTTAATTCAGATAGAAGAACTTTAGGTATGTAAATACCAATTATAACATTGGACACACCTTTCTGTTTGGGTAGGAATTAATTTTTTTCTGGAGACTGCTTGGTATTTCTCCTCATGTTGTGTCATGATAATGTCATACAGGCCTGGCAATAAATTTAGCAGTGAGTTGAAACAATTTCAGCATAGTTCCATCAACAACTGTAGACGTTCTTCTTTGGTCTTTTCAAGGAGTGTCAGACTAAAGGAAAGATACCAAAGGGATGATATGCAGCACTATTAAGTCCTCTCATCAGAAATAGGGCAAGTTGTATATTAGCAAACTGCAGCACTTTTGGCAGCCTGTATTTTTGACCCAGAATCCACTAGAACTGCGTTTTGAGTCTATTTAAAATAGTTTTGCTTGTTGCCTCTTGGCCTAGTGACTGTGCTGGTATTCTGCCATTTTGTAAACCTCACATACTTTGTCCATGTTTGCCACGCTTACTTTTATTTGCTGTGGCTACCTATTTTGAACAACTTTCCTTTACCATAAGACTTCTGGCAGATTTATATCTGGAAATTCCTATAAAATTCTCATGAGTTACACCCACAGTCTGAAGGTTAATGACAGCAGCTTAGCTTATGTTCAACATGTTATGGTCTGCAAAGAATGCCTTGAATATCTTGCATGAAAAGTTATAGTGTAATTTAGGTGGTGAGTTTTTCCATACACTAAATACTTTTGAGTGATCACTGAAGATGACTCACAGGTCATATCTGCTGGGGGAGGGAATCATATGAAATATCACTCAAGCTATGATCTAAGCCAGTACATTGATGAATAAAACAAAGATGGAAACATATAAAAAGTCTTTGCTATGCAAAGCAGCACCCAGCATACCACTGACAAAGGTGCTATACAGACAACACAGAAAAGATAAACTGTGGAAAACAATCTAGAGCTAAATCATTTTTAATAGTGCACCAAATCATACATATGGCAGCTCAGGTGTTTTGCCTTCTATACTGTGCTAAAATGCAGTCAAAGCTAGAGACAAAGCTGGCGCTCAAGTGCCACAGGTGACACCTTCCATGAAATTCAGAAATGCAGGTTTATCAATTATTGTGAGAAAATGAGAAAATATAATTCAGATTAATGGTACATTTGAAAAGAGAAAGACTTCATTATTGTCACATTAGCTTGTCTCTGAATCACATACTAGCCAACACTAGTGGCACTGATAGTGGTTAGTGTTCTCCCTAGCAGCCCATACATCTTATTGGCAAAGCCACACACACACACACACACACACACACACACACACACACACACACACACACACACACACAGATATCCACCCATGTCACCTCCTTAGTCAATCACAGCCATGAAAATACTCATCTGTTAACCCATATCCACTCTCCGACCCCCCCCCCGCACACACACACACACACACAAACATGCACACACACATTCAGACACCCAGGAACACAGAGACACACACGCACACTCAGATATTCACCCATGTCACCCTCATAGACAATCACAGCCATGAAAACACTTACCCATTAACCCATATGCATGCTCCAACACATAAACACATACCATCCCGACTATCAATTCCCTACCATATCCCTTTAGTGCAACTACCCATGCGGATACACATACTTACACATACACACACTAACACACAGATACACAGACACACACACACACACACACACACACACACACACACACACACACACACACACACACTTGTCTTTGCAGAACTTGTCTATACTACAAGTACTCCCATAGGAGTGAATGAATGACTGCCGTGTTTTTATGGTGGTCACACAGCGGTCACTTTTACCCTCCAAGAGTGAAATTTTACATGATCCAGTGATTCTCTGGATTACTCAACCGTGTTAATAAGGAGCCTCTGGCATTTCTGGGGAGACCACATGGCTAATTAACATCAGGCACTCCCATAGATTGCAACATTATAATGCAACTCTACCCCCAAGACCACAGTTAGTGCTGAGGCCTCCATGAATAGATAGCTTCAGCATTGGGGCATTCTAAGAATCAGAAAAGCTTCCCATGAGAAGGGAATGGCTGTGCTAAGGCTTCCCCTTGTGGTAATTCTTTCTAATTATTAGCCCATGTGTGTTTTATTCGTGTTTAATTAATAAAACAAATGTTATTGCCTATTCAGGTTTACCTAATAAAATAAATTACGTTGCCTATTCACTCCATTAGGTAGACTCATAAAGTCCAAATAACATTTCCTGCAATGGCTTCAAAGGTTAAAAATATAAAAACAATGTTACATTTCCTGACCTGTAATAGTAATCTATTCCCGTATTTATGTATTATTTACATGCCATTAATCATCCTTTCTGCAGGTGTAATTGCACTCACTCTTAAACAAAGGGCCCCTATCTTGGTGAAATGGGAAAACTTTTAGTTATGTACTCACCATAACTTCAGATGTTTGGGATCCATCTCGCCTACATTCTGACTGATGGGTTCGGAGCCGATCCCTCGGCTCCGACTCGGCACGCTTATGCCAAAGAGCGAAGTCTCTTATTGGCTGAGCTTACTATATCCCAGGATGCACCACTACCAGTCCCCCAGATCTAGTTTGTCCGCATACATGCACACATGCATACCCTACTTATATAACATCGTCAGATGAAACAAGATAAAACAGTAGAACTCAAAACCGTTCAATCTCTTCTGATCTCCAAGGCAGGGGAAAGGAGGGTGGGTATTAGGAATGTAGGCGAGATGGATCCCAAACATCTGAAGTTATGGTGAGTACATAACTAAAAGATGTTATGTGATCCTATCTCGCCTACATTCTGACTGATGGGACAGCGTCCCTAGCACCTGAATCCTGGGTGGCTCACTGGAAAACACTCCTTAGTACCGTGGAACCAAATGAAGCTCGTCCTTTAGATGCCACATCCAATTTGTAGTGGGAAATGAAAGTGTGCGGATTGGACCAAGTAGCCGCAGCACAAATTTCCGATATAGCGAGCTTGGAATGAAAAGCTATAGAAGTAGCCATAGCTCTGGTAGAATGAGCTTTGATAGATGTTGTAAGTTGCTTATTCGAAGAAGAATAAGCCTGATTTATGCAATCTCTGATCCATTTTGAGATAGTAGGTTTTGTGATATTTTGGCCCAATTTATTATCTGAGAAGGACACAAACAACTGGTCTGATTTACGAAGTTGCTGAGTCCTGTCTAAATAGAAGCGTAATTGCCTGTGAACATCCAATTTATGGAGAGTGTATTCTGCTTCATTGGAGAATTTTGGGAAGAAAACTGGTAGCTCTAGAGATTGTTGGAGACAGAAAGTAGAACAGACCTTCGGGACAAAGGATGGATTTGGCCTAAGTGATACTCTATCCTTGTGGAAAATCAAGTACGGTGGTTTAATAGACAGGGCTTGAAGCTCTGAAACTCTTCTTGCAGAAGTAATTGCAACTAAGAAGGCAGTTTTCCAAGACAGATATCTTAACTCGCATGTAGCAGCGGGTTCGAAAGGGGGAGATGTTAAAGCGCGAAGCACCAAATCAAGATCCCACGGAGGTGCAGGATGAAAAATTGGGGGTCTTAATAGGTTCGCACCTTTAATGAAAGTTTTGCATAGTCTGCTGCTCATCAAAGGAGGATCCATGGATTCGTGGAATTTAGAGATAGCCGCTAGTTGGACTTTTATAGTTGAGACAGAAGATCCCTGATTAAACAGGGATGTTAAGAATTTCAAAACCTCTGGGACAGGAGCAGTGATAGGGTCTAAGCCCTTGAGTTGAGCCCAGATGGCAAACCTCTTCCACTTACTGAGGTACAATTTGTTAGTGGCGGGTTTGTGGGCCGAAGATAGAATGTGAACAACTTCCGGGTCTAGTGTGTGCCTTCTAACTAAAGTCGGAAGTGGAGGAGCCAAGCTGTCAATTTCAAAGATTGAAGGGACTGATGCCGATGTCCCGACTGATGGATTAGCAAGTCCGGAATTAGGTCTAAAGTCCACGGATCGTCCACCGCATGCTTCTTTAGGTAAGGAAACCATACCTGACGAGGCCAGTATGGGGCAATCAGTATCATTGAAGACCCCAGTTGAGAAGCTTTTTGAATAACTTTGGGAAGAAGCGGAATTGGAGGAAAGGCATAAAGTAGCCCTGTTGGCCAAGGTTGTGCTAGAGCATCCATAGCTGGTACTCCCTGATGTGGAATCAAGGAGAAGAACTTTTGGCACTTGGTGTTTAATGGGGTTGCAAATAGGTCGCAGCACGGCGTCCCCCATCTCCTGAAAACCTGAGCTGCTACTGTGTGGTTCAGAGACCATTCGTGAGGAGAGAGAATTGTCCTGCTCAATTTGTCTGCCAATATGTTTGACCTTCCCGGGATGTGGGTCGCTACCAAGAAGCGGTTGGTAGCTATAGCCCATTCCCACACTCTCATGGCCTCTCTGCAAAGGGGGTACGATCTGGTACCTCCTTGTTTGTTCAGATACCAGACCACCGACATGTTGTCTGTGTGAATGGCGATGACGCCCTGAGGAAGAAACTTGTGTAAGGCCTGTAGGGATAGAAGTACAGCCCTCATCTCCAACACATTGATGTGGAGGAGAGCTTCGTCTGGAAGCCAGGAGCCCTGAACTAGCCTGCCCAGACAATGCCCCCCCCACCCTATCTGGGAGGCATCTGTCGTCAGGGTAACCACTGGAGAGGGTAGGACAAAGGGTTTTCCTAGATCCAAATTGGATGTCTGAAGCCACCAGCGAAGGTCCCTTTTGCATATTTCCGTGATCATGATGTGATGATTGAGAGGAAGATCCTGAAAGGACCATTGAGTTGACAATAGCCACTGAAGAATCCTCATGTGCAATCTCGCCAGAGGAACTAAAAGAACCGTGGCAGACAATATGCCTAAAACTTGTAGAACCATCCTTGCTGGGGCTTTGGATCGAGAGATCAGAGCTTGAACTTGGCCTTGTAAAATTTGGATCCTTTCGGCAGGAAGAAAGACGCGCATCGATCTTGAGTCTATCTCTGCTCCTATAAACCTTATGCGTTGAGAGGGCAGCAAGACAGACTTTGACCAATTGAATGTAATCCCCAGCGTAATACCCAGGGAGATGGTGGCTTTGAGGTTGTCCATTAGTAGATGCCTGGTGGTGGCAGTCAGGAGCCAGTCGTCCAGATAGGGAAACACTTGGAATCCAAGACTTCTCAGGTGAGCCGTCACTACTGCCAAACACTTGGTGAACACCCTGGGGGCTGTGGTGAGACCAAAGGGCAGAGCGCAAAATTGGTAATGACTGTCTCCCAGGCTGAAGCGCAGATACCTCCTGGACGCCTGATGTATCGGTATGTGATAATAGGCGTCCTTGAGGTCTATGGAGCACATCCAAACATCCTTCTCCAACAATGGGAGAATGGATTGTAACGTGACCATTCGGAATTTGGATTTCGTGACGGATTGGTTCAGTCTGCTGAGATCCAAAATTGGTCTCAGGTCCCCTGTCTTTTTTGGCACTAAAAAGAACCTGGAGTAGTTTCCTGATCTGATCTGGTCTGTGGGGACCGGTTGGATGACTCCCTTTTCTAGCAGCTTTAAGGCTTCTGCGGCTGCCATTTCCCTTTGACTGGGTGGTGGGTCCGGGATTCTTTTGGACGGTGGGGGCGAGTATGTGAATGGGATGGTGTAACCTCCGGCTATGATCCGAAGCACCCATCTGTCCTGAGTGATTGACTCCCAGGCTTTTAGGTGCTTGGCAAAACGACACCCGACTGGCTCCGGAGCAGCACAGCCGGGCAATCCCTCATGACGTGTGGGAGGCTGAAGAGCCACGAAAGGATTCGCGGTCTCCAGAATTGCGGGGCCCTCTGCCGCCTCTGGGACGGCGTCTCCCTGAAAAATTTCCCTGTCCTCTGCCTCTGGAAGGGGAATCTTCCTGCTGTTGGGAGAAAAACTTGCGAGATTTGCGGAACCACATTTTCCCCCCTCCTTTAGCCTTGGGATAAGGCCGAAAGGGAGTGGAATAACGGGCACCAATGGCAGATAAAGTTTTTCCCTCTTGCTCACAGCGGGTAAGGGTGTCTTTAACCTTGGGTCCAAACAATGAGGACCCATCAAAGGGAGCGTCGGCGAAGGAAGACTTGAAGGCCTCCGCAAACTGACACAAGCGGAGCCAGGCTTGTCTACGTAGAGCCACGCCTGTGCCTGCCGCTCTACCCGCCCCTTCGGCCGCATAAGAAATGAGCCTCATGGACGAGTTAGAAATTGACGTAAGGATAGCCAACTGAGAGCTAACCGACTGGGCTAGCTGCTCAGGTAGGTTACCCGAGAGGGAATCTGACAACTCCTTGACCAGATCCCTCTGAAGCCTGGTAAAATGTGCCAAATAATTCAGAGACCTTAAAGTAAAGGCCGCTGAAGTCAGGGTGCGCTTCCGCACCTGTCCATACTCCTAGACTCCTTATTAGGAGGATGGACGGACGCTGAAGCCTCTGCCACGTCCCTGTTGTGTAGCAGATGCCACCACCATGGCATCTACAGCCACGCCTTTAGTGAGGAACTCCTTCTCAGGGGGAGCAGACAAAAATTTATTTGGACGAGAAGGGACTGGTTCCACGGTATCTGGATGTTCCCACGCCCTTCGACAAACTAAATCCAGAAGTTCGTCGAAGCTCGGAGACACCCAGGAGGCGGAGGGCTGAGCCCCAAAGGCCTTGAGGAGCACCGACTCGTCAGCAGAGGGGGGTTTGGATATCCAGCCGCCTCGTTGTTTGAGGATCTCTAAGATGTCTGCAAATGAGACATCATCCGAGGACGACTGGGACCCTCTGCATCATCCAGATCAGTGTCTGATGTAATAGACTCGGGGGAGTCCACGTGCTTCCTCTTGCACGATCTCTTCCTTGGGGGTTCCTCCGAAGACAACTCCGAAGAACCCTCAGGAGGAGGGGAACCCCCACTGGGGGTAACCTCAGGCCTCGGGGCTCCGCTGACTACGGACAGGGGAACTTCCAAAGACCCAGTCTCCACGCCCAGGGAAGGTGCCGGTAAAGCCGGAGAGATGGCCGAAGAGGACTTGGCCAAGGCACTCCTCATGGCCCTGAAAGCCGGACCCCCAGAATCCTGGGAGTGTCCGATCTCCGGAGCCAAGATAGCCGACGGAAGTCCCGCAGCCGAAACACCGAGGGGGAGGCTCGGAACCGAAAGCATAGGTCCCGAAACATCACCCCGGTCCAGCCGAAGAAGTCCGCGTACCAAACTCGGACCCGAAGGCCCGGGTTGGAGTAAGGGTCGGAGCCGACCCTGAGATCTCCACCGGCTCCAACAGCACCTGCTCCGACGGAGCCGAAGCAGTCGGAGGAGGAATGGCAATGGGATGGGCCAAGGTCATCGGCTCCGAAGCCAACTGGGTCGGAACCGAAACAAATTTTGGAAGACTGGGGACTGGAACAGTCTTTGGAGCACCCTGTCTATATCAGAATCTGACATCCTCGAAGACCGAGAGGAAACAGAACGGGTTCGAGAAGGCCTCTCCAACGGCCCCAAAGGACTAGGGGACCGGCTCCGAGGCGACTCGATGAGTATCGGCGCCGAGGGAATACACACACCTGATTCCATCGGTGCCGAAATGGACTTCGGCGCCGAGGGAATACACACCCCAGATTCCATCGGTGCCGAGGTGGACTTCGGCGCCGAGGAGGAAGTGTCTGAGCGGGCGACCCTTGTCGGCTCCGAGAGCAGTGGAGCCGACGAAGGTGACCCGCCTCTCGATGCCCCAGCCATCGGCTCCGAAGTCAGAGGAGTCGATACTGGTGGCATCGAGGCAGACCGTTCCGACCTCGGCTCCGAAGTCCTTGGAGCCGAAGGAGAGGCCTGCTTATGTCTCTTGGCGGTCGGGTCCGACGGACTGGTCGGAGCCGACGCCCTTTTCTTTTTAGCCGGAGAAGGAGAGGATGCCAAGGCTTCTTCAAAGGAAGGTTTAATTAACCCCTTAAGAATCAATTTATTTTTCCTCTCCTGGAGGACCCTTGAGGAAAAAGCGTGACATACACTGCATGACTCCTGTAAGTGTTTTGCACCTAAACAATAGACACAGAGCGAATGATCGTCTGTGATAGACATTTTGAAACCACATTTTGAACATTTCTTAAAGCCCGAAGGCCTAGGAGTCTGAGACATTATGGTAAACAATTCCAGTAACTTTGATAGGAAAAAAAAAAATACTTATTCACGTGCTCACAGGTTTTTCGTATGATAGACAAACCTAAAAATAGGCTTACAGTTATCGCTTAAGAGCGTAAATGACAGGGAACTCTGAAACCCCTGTTAGGTTTTAGAAGGGTTGACTGACTAGGAAAGGCCCTAGATGAAAGGGGGGCCGAAATCAAACTCAACCCAATCACACAACAAGTTTTTAGCAATCCAAACACACACAATAGATCGTTAGCCGTTAAAACAGCTTTTGAGGCAAAAAACTGCAAAAAACTGACAGAAAAGTTAGTTAAAATAACTACTCAGCCCAGCCAGCTCGAGACCACGTCTTCGCAGGGAAGCGGCAAACGAGATCTGGGGGACTGGTAGTGGTGCATCCTGGGATATAGTAAGCTCAGCCAATAAGAGACTTCGCTCTTTGGCATAAGCGTGCCGAGTCGGAGCCGAGGGATCGGCTCCGAACCCATCAGTCAGAATGTAGGCGAGATAGGATCACATAACATCTTACTTTCATGTGAATTTTAATGGATGTTTACTTATTCTGGCTTTGAAACAAAGATGGGAGCTTTTCAGGTACTTTTAGTCATTTAGGTTTCTGTAAAATTAAAATATGAAATGTTAAATGTAGAGAGGGAGACGAGGGGGTTAGGTGAGATGTCTATAAGCAAAACACAGAAAAAATAAGTAAAGCATATCAGTAATGACAAAAAAGATTGGTTGCCCAAGAGTCCCAGTGATATTTGTGTTACAGTTTTAAGTGATGAGAAGTGGCAAGGAGGGTTATGTGGGAGACAGACACAAAGCTGAAAGAATCCACAACTGACTGACACCAGGGGGAGGTTTAGTGTATCTGTGTAGATAGACATGATGCTTTCTGTGTGCTTGGCAACTACTACAGAGGACTAGACTAAGTATGGAATACAACTGAATATAATACACTCTAAGTCTTTTTCATCTAACGTCTGTGGAGATAGGGGCACTGGAATCAATACAGAGGTGATACTCCAAAAGGATATACACCATAGTGTTAAAAATTTCTCTTACTGTGATAAATTAAAACATATCAATTTGTACACCATTCTGTACAATATGCCAGGTAAGTTATGCATCATGATATTAGTGATTTTAAAGGATGATTTTAGTGCAGAAATTGGTCTTATAGTTGAGACACCACTCCCATGAACCAAAGATAAGGATCTTTTGTTTAAGACTGAGTACAAATACACCTGCAGAAGGGATAATGTCACTAAAATTTAATACTTGAATACTGGAATAGGTTACCATTACAGATCAGGAAATCTAACCACTTGAACAGATTTAAAATACATGTGGGTACTTACTTAGGTAACAGTAAGTTCATTCCTGATACACAGGAGTCTATATTCTTAATGGTCTGATGACATGTGCAGCACTCAAAACTGTGAAACCATTAAGCTATGAAACTATGATTAAGACCATGAGCCACTAAAGTGCAGTCCACAATTTAATCCCCTAAGCCTACCCAAGTCATTTAGCCAGACAGTGCTTTGGGACAATTGGAAAATTGTTAGGCATCTCAGTGCTACTGGACTACATGCTAGTAACTATCTGTGGTGAACCTAGTTAAAACTGTGTACATTTTCACCAACTGCTGCCCTGCCTTTAAACATCAGCTACCCAAATTTTAAGTAAGTCAAGCAAACAATCTATTCATGTATTTACTAGTTAGTAAGATTTTTATATTTTAATCACCAGAATATCTGGTTAGGCAAAGTCCATTTTCAGTGAAGGTTCATGAGGAAAGCAGCATAGAATAACGTATGTTTACAAAGACATACATTTGACAGTATATGTTATGTATATGTATGCAATACTGGGAAGTGTTAACTGTTATATTATTAAACTAATGCCATTTCAACTAGCAGTACATAGTATTAAATATATTCCTTAAGGAGTAAGCAAAAGCTGCTAGGGCATAGGTATCAGTTAGTGCAATATAGCAGTCAACTTTTTTTGCTCCAGACTTAGAGACTAAGTCAAAAATAATTATTGACAAAGCTGAAAATAATGGGAGTCAAAGGACACAAATCTTGGGCAATATTTAAATATTAGTCTAATTCTTTGACTTAGAAAGTTAATAGTAAAACACATTTTGAATTAAATAAGCATTGTGAAGAATAAGAAGTATGAAACTTGATAAATATTTGAAATGTCTGGACCCACTTCAGCGAGTTCCAATATACAAAACGTGAATGGCTAAAAAAAAAAAAAAGAAAAAAAAAATCAGACTTGCATATACTTATTCCAAGATGGCTGTTTCTTGAAATACTCCCTTTTCTCTGCAGTATGGTCATCTTAGACTTAGTATGTATAAGCATGGGGAGGGGGGTACTGGAGAGTCTTACATACCTCCAAAAATAAGTTTAAAGGAGAAGAGAGATGTTCAGTATTTACTCTTCTCTTGTAATTTCAGTCTTTTGTTTTTGGTATGTCGGTATTCAGAGTTTCAAGTGCTAACATTTAAATAGGAAGCCATGAAACTCTAATGTCTGGCATTGTTGACAAACTATAGTCCTCAGTTATTTATCACAAAATCTACAATTTTATGAGGGGCGGGGTAAAAATATGAGTCAAAATCAGCTTCATGCTACAAAATCAGGGAAACTTGAAAGCTATGTCAAGTTTAAGCAAAATGCTCTGCAGGGAATCATTTGAGCAATGTATACAGCTAGGATAGCAACACAGTGGACTCAGTACAACATATGGATTGGTTAACAGTATTAACAAAGTACTTTTAGCCAGATATAAATGCAGTTTCATGGCTTGTACCTATTTTACAACATTAATAGGAAAATCACATGTACTTCATAACTGATACTCAGTAAAGCTATACTCAAACTAATATAGTGAGCATAGCTGGTTACACCCATAGGCTGGTGCTCTTCAGAGTCATAGTTCGGGAGGGTGTGCAGTGTTGAGTGATGTGAGGGCATGTCAGGCTGAGTGCCAGATTTAAGTGCAGTATTAATACTGCAGCTGTTCTTTTTCCCTGTGAGATATTCATTGTTACAAGGAGAACTACAGCATTCAAGTTAAAAGGATGAAAACATCATCAGCAATTCACTGTACCATATTTACACATAATTTGCCTTTAGTATTTAAACCTTGTTTGCAAGGAGTGTGAGAGAAATGCATAAAATGTCTCCTGCTGATCTTGTGTTTTCATCAGTTAAGATGATACGACTTAAGGCTCTGTAAATAAAATATTGTTTTCACTTATATCCATTTTATGCCATGGTAGAATATTATTTGCATGGAGCAGTGCTAACACATTTTATGTTCCATTTGTATATATGGTTTATTACATTGAAAGTTTACACATGGTTATATTTAGGTATCTTACACATGTATTACTTCTAAACAAACAAAAGTAGTGAACAGTATATGCAATACTGCACCTGCCACTTAAGTTCTGCTTCAGCTTTCCATCAGAGAAAATAATCTTAATCTTTACAGTGATGTTGCATTTTAAGTATATAAAGCAAAAATTAAAAAATAAATGAAAGGAGGAGGATTTTCTTCTATGCTTTATAAAATAATTTTGTTAACCTGTTGCTTGCATAATGCTTACAGAATAACCAAGATCTGTATTCAGTCATATGAGATTAGTATACATTTTGCTAAATATATTCCTCTTTCTCACCTGAAACTGGTGAACTCTAAATTCTTCCTCATAATATGTTAAATGGTATTCTGACACAGGTTCTCTCCAAAAATTACAGTTTACAACCTTGTCTCTGTCCCTCAATCTGTCCCATTGTCTCTTCTTCTCTTTCTTTCTCTCATTCTCTTTCTGCACACCAATCCTACAGTGTTATGTAATTCTTCTTCTAACTGCACAGTCAACTTTTTTAACTTCACTTCCTCTTTCTTGTCTCTCTTGTTTTTGTTTAATAGCTTATCTTTCTCATCAGTTCCCTGCACTGTAAAGCTTATAGACTCCACGGATGCTTCATGCCTACATCCTTGCAGCTATGAATTTGTTCCTCAGCCCTTGTGGTTGTTTACATGCTGGGATACCACATTATTTAACATTTGTTAATGTTGGCTGGCTATATGATGCTGAAAGATAAGTCTTGGTGGTGACCCATTGAACTAGCTTTAAGTTGTAGGCCCAATCACTGTAATTGTTGAACAGAGCTGTTGGCTCTCCACAGCAGGTAGGTTTCCTACCTGATTGTGATCTCCTTTGCAGGCTCTAGCTTGGGTGAACAAAGTGTGGAGAAAGTGCGACAAAATTGTCTGTGCTGACGTATGCAGTAGAACAAGGTACAAGTATTGTAAAGAGGAAGTGCTCCCCTGCTATTGGAATGGTGGTGTTCTAGGATACCCCCTTTCTTCTCTTTCCTTTACTAGGGAGACAGAGCAGGGGTGCTGGGTTGTAGTAGATGCACTAAAAACGGATTTCTAAATCCATTGCTGTTCTGTAAATATGAACCTTGTATATATGAAATCAGTGTATGTAATGTAAGTTGTTATGTGACAAATGACATTTGCTAGGTATATAACCAAATGCCAGTTCACTTTGGGTCAAATATTGATAAGCCATCTGTAGTTGAAGACATTAAATAAGTCATACTGAATAAAATTTTAAACTGTAATGTGGGAGCTGAGCTCCAAATATTATAAATAACAAAATATACTAACACTGAGGTCACACTTTCTTGACCAGTATAGAACTACAATATGTGTCATTTCACCTCTCTTTGTGACCACCAACCAGTTCAGGCTATATTGCCCTTCAAATCTACCAGACTACCACCTATTGGTATGCTGCTCAGCACTATCTCTGAATTCAAACACCGTGTATGATTGCGCAAGACTTGATCAATCTACAAACCTAAGTCATGTCGTTCAAATATTAACTCAGTAATTCTGTCTTTCTTGGATAAGCATTACCCTTTAACCTGAAAATAGTAAAATACCTGAATGAATAGAATAGTCTCTGGCTCTCATGTCTTACTGATCTCTCTTGAAATGTAGAAATCAAGCCTGGAAACATTGGAAAGCTAATGGCAATCCTAAACACTGTAAGACCTTTGTTTCTTTGAGACAAAAATGCATGCTTGTATAAAAAAAAACAAAATCTTATTATCTCAGGGCAAAGTAGTCTGTTATGGTTTTCAATACCCTTTTGGAGAATCATAAAAGAAAGTGTGCATGTTGAAAGAAGTAGAATAGCAAATTAGCACCAGTACTAAATGGGTCGCCACTCCAAGATTTCAAAAGTATCATTAGCTCATTGGTATTTACTTCTCTGACCTACATACAAATAAAAAAATTCTATAGCTAATCAGGTTTGCAGATGTCTTCAAACTGGGAGTCATTGTATAATCCCCCTCTGGCACAAAAACCTTACAGCAGGAACTTACACTTATAAATGCTGAGTGTGTTGAAAATGGGCTTAAATTAAATCCTAAAAAATGAAAAATTGTCAATTATAACAGACAAACCATCCCAGGTATATATCACTGACAATACCGCACTTTAAATTAAAAAAAGTAGTTAGAGACTTGAGAATCTAGATTGAGATTTCACTCTCCTTTGATCACTATGCAGCAACTCTTGTCAGGAAATCTTTCTGCTTGGAGTAGTTGGTCAGCAAGGGAATAACATCCAGATCTAAAGATGTTATTCCCCTCTTGTATTTGGCGCTAATCTGATCAATTATAAAATATAACACCCCCTTTGTGATGTAACGTCATCTCTTAGCTCAAGCATACAAAACATCACAAATTTATCAACACCATTTCACAAACATAACCATTAACTTCTACTCCTGTCCCTATCCCTGCTTTCTTCTTTCAGGCAATAGCTTGTAAAATTGTCAGAGAAATTCCAGAGAAGGTCAAACACAAACATCATGCAAAATATCAGTTTCACAAAGAATAACAAATTAATTATAACACGTGGTCTCAACTTAGACTGGAATAGGAAACAAATATTCACTCAAGAAAGGATTACCTCATCACTTAATGTCAACCAACTTCTAATGCATCATACCAAACTAAACCAACATTCCAACAAACACTGATTGCTCGACACCATGCTTTCCAATATCCCAGAGAAACTTAGAGAACTTGAAATACTGCCAGCCTCCTATCACAATCACTGCCCAGTTCTTTGGTAAATCAAAGTAAATAAATTGTTTCTAAAACCCTTACCACCAGACACAGGCTAGAAAACTCCCAAGACAGCCTAGTTGCTGAACTGCAAAAAATAGACTGGAGCTGAGTCTATTATTGCACTGACATCACATCTTCTGTAGCCACCTTCTAGCAACCATACAAGATAGACTATTTACCTCAAGAAAGTTATAAACTAAAATGGAAATCATCTCCCTGTAATCCCTGTACTTACATACGTTATCAAACAAAGATTAGGCCAGAAAACAATGGAAAGTGGATCTCATAAAACAAATGTAATCATGAAAGTTCTCTGATGTTATGTGGGGAAGAAAGAATTACTACTAACGCACATAAAACTGAATATGTGAGAAAAATGCAAACAAAACACTTCAGACAAATAAAACATTTTTTTCAAGTAGTTAGAAATATAAATATAGAAAAATTTCCTCAAAATCCATATTAACAGTATACTAGTCAACTCAGTGCTCCTCAGAAATATAAAGGATGTTTTCTCTCCACCCACCCTTTACCTTTTCACATTTCATATTCTAACAACTCTTCCATCAACTATTCAACTACAGAAACATCTAGAATGCCCTTCATTTTAATTGAGACAAATAAACAAACCAGGTTCATACACACATAGGAGGTTACTAGACTAATAGCCCTACGGCCTTTACAAGCCTTATTGTGTAAAACCCAAGTACCCATATTGACCATAGTTAGATGTTTATTGTTAGCAGAGAGATTCTGTGATCAGCCCTGACTGCCCCTGTCCATAAGAGCCATAAGTGCTACCCTCTGGGATGAATTTACGGTCACCCATCTAGTTGTCAAGATTGTGCTTGTATAGGATCATTGAGGAGCTCTGCTTCACATGGAGTGGGATCTTATTCCAGTGGAGCAGCAATCACTGGGAGATATAGCTGACCCTCCAGCATATTCTGTTAATGTCACAGGCTAGGTTGAGATCCCTGGAGTGAATTATTTTTGCCCATTTTGATTTGCGGATGTGCAGCATTTCCATTACAGCAGGGTCTGAGACTGCTCTGTTGGCCAGGTACAGATTGCCTCTCAGCAGCCTGTATGATACAGAGTACAGTGATAGGGATTTCAGTCCTTCCATGTAAGTCATGTTTTGGAGGCCCTGGATTCTCTTGGTTAGAAATCTCTGTGGTCTCTCCAATTGTCACAGGTGTCTGGTGAGGTACATACAGAAGGGGGTATTGTATTCAATTAGAGGTCTGATAAAGGTCGGGTAAAGCAGAGTTATAACCTCCCTGGTCTTGGTTGGAATGTCCTTATTTATGAGATGCACAATGTATAATGTTTTTCTTACCACTACAGACACATGGTGATTGTTAGATTAGAAGTTTTCACTTTATTCTTAGTGAGTTCACTATAATACATTAAGGTAGAATAATAGGCCTGGAAATATAGTCAGACTTGTGTTTTTCTGTATGCATTCAGTTTCAGGGAAAGACAGTCCAATAGATAGGAAAAGATAATCTTGCAAGCTAAGCATGGGATGTGCAGAAATAACAGTTCTCAGGAAAAGCTACAGAATTTTCCCTTCTCAAGGGAATGATATCTGTACTTGCAATGGAATGCTAGATAAACAATAGACAGGCAGATGCAATACAATGCTTAAAAAATAAGGCTAAAAGAGGCATGTAGAACATTACAGGGTGTTGGTATTATTAGGAAATACTTCAGACATGTTCAGTTGAGTCAGTTAAGTTAGCTTTTGGACTGATATGCAAAAAGTCTTTGCAGTACAGACACTCAAGCATGAGTATAAAAGTCAGGTCAAATATCCATACTATTCAGGAGGAAAAGACTGTTTCAGTTGATATTACTTTAGGAGAATCAGAATATACGTGCAGAAACTTTGGATATATTTATCAGCACTGTTACTGTTTTCCAGCATTCCAGAATTTCTACAAACTGTTATTAGTTATCAGCATTGTTATTGAAGATAGTATTCAGGTATTGTTAACATCTAATAAAGCATTCTTAACCAAACTACAGTGTGTGCAGAATACATTTGGAAAAATACAAAAAGGCTTGGCCCACTAAAGAAGAGATTGGCATCTGTTCAACAAAAGTTTGGGTAATTAACAGATAAAGAAATTCATTCCAGTCTCATTTCAGTTGTTTCCAGTGAATTCCAGTATAACACAGTCTTATCAATTCTTTCAGTGGCAAGTCTAGCATTGATGGGGCGATGGGGGGACAACAATTAAAGTAAGTCCCAAAACCTAATAGCATGCTTATCAGCAGTCAGACTACATGTATTCTACAGAACCGACTTCAGAGCAAAGTAAAAGCAGTTACTGACAGTAGCACTTTTTTCCAGTCTATCAATGACTATAGCAAAAGTGCTTTGTAATAGACTTTTCAGCAGCACAACAGTGTTTTTACAGACAGGAGACTGTAAAATCCATACAGAATAAGGCCACTGCTGACAACACTACTCCTTACAGAGCTGACCTTTTGGCAAGACACCACTGATATTCCAGATGTAAACTTCATAGAGAAAACAGCCACAGCAGGTGGCATACAGTAATTGCAGCTGTTAGACTGCAGAGCACCAGTGTTTATTCAAAACATTACTTCAGGAAAAGTCTGAAAGAGCATCAACAGGCCAGAAAATATACAAACTTCAGCAGTGTTCCTTCCAAGCATAAAATATATTATTCAGTTAACAGCAATGTACTTCACCATGTCCACAAGCTTTCAAGTTTCCAGTGTGACATCACACAGCCAAGAAGCAAGAACAAGTTTAAAAAGCTGCTGACAACATGTCACATTAATCATAAAGTTATGTAAGAATTCATGCACTTTGTAGCTAAGTTGGATCAGAAAAGTTTAAATACATCAGTAAAGGTCAATGCTATAAACATGTCAACCAATACTTCTACAGTAAAAACACTAGTAAATGTTTGGTTTAAAGTTAAAAACTGGCTAAAGCAGTATAAAAACTGTATTCCAGAAATGTTCATTTAAATTTAAAGGTTATTAGTTCAGGAATGTTACATCTTTCCAGATGCAAAAAGGTTAAATAACAGAAGCACACTGCAACAGATGCACTATCTCATGATTTGCAAAAGGAGTTAGCCTCTGTCAGTATGGTTTCAGAGTTAAATACCACACATTTGTGTTTACAGTCTACAGAAATCAGTGTAAATGTAATTCAACATACAGAAATAAGTCATAGTACAATTTCATATACAAATGTTCAGAATGTAATAAATTCTAGTTTACAAGTAATTCCAAGTACAGAGTTAAGTAGCAGTATTGTAAATACAGACATAAAGACAGTGTACATAACATGCAGATTTCCAGAACAAATAGAAAACATTTGCAGTGTTTCAAGTTCACATTATTTCAAATACAGATGTTCAGAATGTAATAAATTCTAGTTTCTTGTTTTCAGAAGTCAGTGCAAATATTGCACGGGGTGGGGGGGTAAGAGAGGTCAGAGTGTAGATTTTGATTCGTCAACAACAGCATAAATGCTATACATGTTTCAGAGCAAAGTAAAGAAAAACTGCACACCTTAGCTCAAGTCAATGCTATTACTTGTGTTTCAGGGAAAAATAAAGAAGAAACACATTCTATAGCTCAAGTCAGTGTTGTTGCTAGTTTTATATAAAAGGATTTTCAGCTTATCTATAAAGGTTGTGACAGACCAGCACCAAGCCAGATTATCTATCTGGCACTGTTTAAGGTTAAAAGAAATGATAATATTTCATTGTTTACAGAAAAGAAATTATAGAATGATGTACAAATTAATACAAACACATCAATTTTAGTTACAAATATACCTCTAGACATGAATGTAGTTTTGTCAGGATTTAAAGGTTCAAAGATTACAGCAGTTAACAGTTCAAAGTCTAACAGCTCCGTCCTACATATGGACATGTCATCAGAGTTATATGTTGTTTTAGACTTCTACCGAATGTTCAATAGTGCATACAGGTGATACTTGTAAGAATTTACATGCAGTAGATTGTGCAAATGTACAAAATGTGAAGAATTTGTTACAAAAGGAACATGCAGATTTATGGGTTAAAGATAAAATAAATTCCAGTTCAGCTGACACAGCTGAAGTGCTCAGAAAGACATATTGGAAATGGTTAATACAAAAAAAAGGCAACAGGATGCATTTATCATTCTGGAAGCATACGTTGTGTAGGGTATACCAGAAATGAGAGTCAAGTTAATTAATTGAATAAAGGGTTTACATTTACAGATTTGGCAAATTCTTTTTTTGTGTTATTTATGCCATGGTGGTACGGCAGTAGCGTTGTTACCTCACAGCAAGAGGTTCTCCTGTTCGATTCTCGACTGGGCTTGGGAGTGCCTTCAGCGTGGAGTCTGCATGTCCACACCGCGGTTGGGTAGTGTTCAAAAGACATGCATGCGTAAATGGGTGTGCCTTCGTTGAAGGTTGAGCGTTGAGCTGGCACCTCGGCATTTCATAAAAATCTACTGCCAATCATTAGCAGACCGGAGTTCCACTGTGGTGACCCCTTACCGGGAAGAGCCGAAAGACAAACAACATTGTTTTGTTTAGCAGACATTGTAAAAACCTTTGTACTGATGTAATAAAATGTTGCAATGTATAAATAATATCTTGATGCAGACAAACAAAAAAAGCATTCACAGATATTAAATGATGTTTTGCTGGTTTAAAGAATGTACAATTTAAAGCCAATGCTACATTTTAGAAGTGACAGCACAGTTAAAAGTGCAGATCCCATGCAAGAAAAGAGTCCATCATAAATATTATGTGTCATTAAAGCCACAGCTTCAACTCCTGTTATACTAGTTTAAGGGGCAGACAAGTAAAGTTCCAGAATTATATCAGTTCAACTCTAGTAATAAATGTATATACTATATGAATAAACTTCACAAACTTGTATAAACTACATACAAGTAAACTTCCAAAATTATACTATAAAAAGAAACTTCACATACTTGTATATAGGACAGACAATTAAACTTCCAGAATTAGATCACTTCAACTGTAGTAATAAATGTGTATACTATATAAAGAAGCTTCCCATACTTGTATAAAGGACAGACAAGTAAACTTCCAGAATCAAATCAGTTCAACTCTAGTAATAAATGTGCATATGCAAACAGTTCAAGATTCTATATATTTCATGCAGAAATTGCAGTTTACCAAGCACACCAGATCAGATTACAGGCCAACTCAGTGAGCTGAATTAATGACAGTTCTGTATGCCATAAAACAGTATGGTAAAGATCAGTTTAATATTCTTAGTGATAGTTTATGCAGTTATAGTTCTTACTATTTATCCAAGAAAATTGTAGACAACAATGATAAATCCTTGCAGAATTCAGTAGTACTGAAAAATTAAATGATGTCAGCAAAAGAAATGGCTATGTTAAGAGGGTGGGTGGAAATTTACACACAGAACAGTATGTTAGGACCTAAGCGTCACAGAGTAAACTTAAAAAGTTCAACAGTTAAGATTAATTTTATAGCGGTGCATAAATGCAAAAAATGTCAAAATATTAATACAATGTTAGATTACTACTTTAGTTTCATTTGAGGTTATGACAGGGAAAAAAAAACAAAGCCAATGAGGTTTTCATTTGATTTAATAATAAAGTTACAGCCTTTCCATTTCACTGTAGTACATTATCAGTCCAGTTACAAACTTGCAAGAATGTGTTTACTAATAACATTGGTTTAGTTCACTATAGTACATATCAGTTTGCTTACAGACTTACAAAAATGTATTAGTAGCACGTTTATTTTGTGCAGAAAAATGTAAATAAAGTCAAGGCAATAAGCAGTACTATTGGTTTATAATTGTTAAAGCTGCAAATGTTATTTTAAGGACCTGATACTGTTTTTGTGCTTTGCAAAAATAATTTCCAGGTTAATTTTAAATACAGTCAAAAACAGCCTTGCTCAAGAGATGGAAAAGGGGAGGTTTTGAAGTCCTAAGCAAAAAAAGGACACAAAAAAGAACACTTGGACATTAAAACAGCCTCCGATACCTCAGCAGTGACTGGTAAAATGCAGAGTAAGGCTTAAACTTGTCAAGCGCTGTGGTACACAAGTCGACTATCTACAAAAAACTGTGTACCACAGTTGTGCATTTATGTAAATTAGAGTTAAAGCAAATATGTAAATGCTGTCACGTTTTCAGACAGTTGTATAACAGTACTAGTTTTCAGTTTATGTTTTTATCTACGTTCAGACAATACTGATAGAAATAGGTTAGTTTCCAGAACATAACATTTACCAGTTTTCACTTATGCTTTTATTTCTGTTCAGGCAAAAGATATTCCTTTAATATTAGTTTAGCTAGTTTCCAGAATATACACAGATATTTTAAATGTTCAGTATAAATCAGTCAAGGTTCAGAATATAACAATCATACTCAGTTACAACATGCAATTACATCACACTTCACATGATTCAGTCATTAGTTTAAGGGTAAAATGACAGAATTATTTGTAAACAGTATTACTACATCACACATTACATTATTCAGTCATTAGTTTTAAGGGTAAAATGACAGAATTATTTGTAACAAGCGTATTAAAATACATTACCTAAAATACAGATAGTAAGTTATTTAATATAGTCAATGCAAAACAGGGCAGGTATAATTTGTTAATTAAATTCCAGATTACAGTACATTTTACATAATTGTTGCACATTAGACAGAAAGTTAAAAAGACACTGAGAGAAAATGCAAAGGTATAGATCTGAAATACAGAAAGCATAGGTTTTAATAAACTATTATAGATCATAAATATTTACAGGATATTTAAGACACAAATTTAAAAGGCAGACATCTCTTACAGCACTTAGAAATTAAAAAGATAAATAGAATTATTAATAAATCTAGCTGGAAATTTACAGACACAAGTTAATAACTGTAGATGGTAATTACACTTCAAGACCATCTATAAATGTATCCCTCTAGTGCCAGTTTCAGTTAGTCTTCAGAAAATAGCCATCATGTTTGGTTGGCTACATAAAAAAGATATGGACTAAACAGTACAATGTTTAAAATTTTAAATCTATGGACAACAGAGAAAGGTTTCATTTGCTATAAGAGAGAGACATCATAGTACAATAAGGCACTAGTTCATAAGGTAAAAAACACAGCCAACAGTCAATGTAATTTTACCATTAGAGCATACAGCAATAGGAAAAATAGGAAAGGCTAACAGTTATTACTCTGTCTAACTTGACTGGAGACTCACAGAAACAAGTTGAGGATGTGTATGGCATTTTCTTCATGCTGGTTCTAGAACAGCAGGGTTAAAAGAATTACATGGCCTATTCAGTTTTAGAAACTTAGAAGTAAATGGGCATTGAGTTTCAGAATAATGTGCAGGTTTTAAATACATCACACATACATCAGAATGTAGACTTAAAGACTCTAAAGACTATGGATCTAGGTAATGGGGGTAATCACTGGAGAAGGTATATTTCAAGCATATGGAGCTACTGAAGCTATTAGAAAATTACATACATTAGATAAGTTGCTGGAGGCATTAGCTAAGAGTACCTTTGATACCATGAAGGACATCATAGCATAACACATCTGAAATTCTGAGTGAGGTGGCACAAAGACTGTATATTCAAACCAGATTACATTAGTTAGAAATACAGATATGAGGTAACTACAAAAGAAGGTCCCTGCAAAACGTTCATCAGGGACCTCAAGGGCAGCTGTTAGACTGAGTGTTTTCACTTTATTCTTAGGGAGTTCACTATAGTACATTAAGGTAGAATAATAGGCCTGAAAGTATAGACTCAGACTTGTCTTTTCATGTACGCATTCAGTTTCAGGGAAAGACAGTTCAGTAGAAAGGAAAAGATAATCTTGCTGGCTAAGCATGAGATGTGCTGAAATAACAGTTCTCAGGAAAAGCTACAAAATGTTCCTTTCTCAAGGGAAAGATATGTGTACTTGCAATGGAATTCTGGATAAAGAATAGACAGGTATGTGAGGCACTTACAAGACAAGGTTTGAAAAACAAGGCTAAAGAAGCATGTAGAACATTACAAGGTTTTGGTATCATTACAAAATACTTCAGACACAGTTAATTGAGTCAGTAGTTAGCTTTTGGACTGATATGCAAAAATTATTTGCAGTACAGACAGTCAAGCATGAGTAAGAGGTCAGGTCAAATATCCATACTATTCAGGAGGAAAAGACTGTTTCAGTTGATATTATTCAGAAGAATCAGAGTATAAGTGCAAAAACTTTGGATATATTTATCAGCACTGTTAGTGTTAGCCAGCATTCCAGAATTTCTACACACTGTTATTGTTTATGAGCACTGTTACTGGAGACATTCAGATATTGCTAACATCTAATAAAGCATTCTTAAACAAACTACAGCATGTGCAGAATTCATTCTGAAAAGTACAAAAAGATATGGTCCATAAAGGAGAGATTGGCACCTGTTCAGCACAAGTTTGGGTAATTAACAGATAAAGACATTCATTCCAGTCTCATTTCAGTTGTTTCCAGTTAATTCTGGTATACTACAGTCTTATTGATTGTTTCAGTGATCACAGTTTAGATTGCTATCAACCTGAGTTCCCAAGTCTTGCACCAGTGAGTTTGAACTTAGAGGGGTGCTATCTATATCATAATTAGCAGGGGATACTTCTTTGCCAAAGGGGATAATGACACTTTTTTTGTGTTAAGTTTTAGTCTGTGAGTTTGGCACCAATCATTTGTCTGTCTCAGCCCTTTCTGTAATATGTTAACATCTTTGGGAAAATCTATGATTGCGCCCAGTTTACAGTCTTCTGCAAACTTGGTAAGCTACAGGCCATCTATCTTTGCCTGGACTTCAGAGAAATAAATTCCAAACAATAGAGAGCCTTATGCAGATCCTTGTGGTGCTCACTGGTAACTGGTCTACTGGTGGAGAAGGACTCCCCAACCTTGACAGTGTGCATTCTGTTGGTGAGCCAGTTGGCTTCCCATCTAGTAATGTGTGGATTATTCCCAGCTAGGAGAGTTTCTCTATGATACCTGAGTTTGGGATTGTGTCAAAGGTCTTGGCTAAATCAAGATAAGTGGTATGTACTGTTTTGACCTCATCCAGGGCTTTGGTTACATTCTCAAAGAAGTCCACTAGGTTTAATAAGCAAGATCTACCCTTGACAAAACCAAACTGTGTTGGGTCAAGAGTTTGAAGGTCAATGACCTTGTAGATGAGGTCCATGATGATTCTTTCCATGGCCTTGCAGATAAGGCTGGTTATGCTTATGGGTCAATAATTCCCCTGGTCAGTCGATGGACCCCCTTTGTGCAAGGGGATTACTGTTTCTTGTCGCCACTCTGCTGGAACAAAGCCAGTTCTCAAGCAATGGTTAAAAAGAGTGCCAAGTGGTACCACTAGGTCTTGTTTTAGATTGTTTAGTAAACAGACTGAGATGTTATCTAGTCCCATAGAGGCCATGCTTTGATGCTTGGAGAGTGCTTGTATGACCTGTCCTTTGGAGATAGTACAGGACTGGTGTCAGGAATGCTTTAGGGTATGTTTGATGGGGTCAGAGGGGTGAAGTTATTGCCAAATCTATTGTCTAGTAGATATTGGCAATTTCCTCAGGTTCAGTGTGAGTGGTACCATCCACTGTAAGCTCAGCACACAACTGGGCATTCCCTTTTAGGTTTCAGACATAGCTAAATAATGCATTATTATTATTGTTAGCTAGGGATGTCAATTTAGACTTGTAACTGGCCTTAGAGGACTTAAGATATCTGATTTGCTTATTCAAGCTGTGTAGGGTATTATCCCTCTGTTGAGTAAGTTCCCCCCCTTGTTCTTAGATATCAGTTTCTTACTTTTGTTGCATAACTTATTTATACTTACAGACCACCAGGTTGGCTTATTTTTTCTGTAAGACCTGGTTTTATTCCTGTTAGGTACAGCTGAGTCAATGCGTCTGTTTAAGTGGCTATATAGGGCACTGGTGTATTCCAGTCTGTAGGAGTCATTGCTGGCTGTGTTGGCAGGGGCTTTGAAACCTTTTATACCATCACTTAGTAGATAATAGTTTGCTATGGAGACATTTTTCAGTTTCTTTACTCCTGTGGGGGTGTCACGTTTGATCTTTACTTCAAACAAAACAGATTTATGGTCTGACCTTACCAGTGAGGGCAACACACAGGGGGGTAGTACAGTGACCTCCCCCTCCATGTTGGTGAGCACTAGGTCCATGACATTTGAGCCCCTTGTGGGGGTGCAGACCAACTGTTCCAGGACATTTGGATTAACAAAGTCCAGGAACCTTTGAGTTTGTGCTCCTGTAAGTTGCCCAACTGATGGAAGGATAGTTGAAATGTCCCATGACCAAGGTGTTTGGCTGTATACTCAGCGACTCTAGCAAGTCTAGGTGGGTGGTGTGCATCTCCTGGTTCATGGTAGGGGACCTGTAGCTAGCATCTAGCAATGATGTGGAAGGATATTTTATCTATAGCTAATTGGACCTGGAGTAGCTCAAGAGAATCATACTGTTTCACCAGTCTCGAGGTGTATTTCTAATTAAAGAAGATGGATACACTTCCACCTTTGGTTCTTTCATGCTCATTTTGCAGTCTGAACTTGTGAAAGACATTGTAGCCTTGTATAGCAAGGGTGCACTCAGTGGCCTTGAACCAAGTCAACCAAGTCTCAGTGACTGCACAAATGGCAGCATCTTCCAAGGTGAGGAGTGCTTCCAGGGAGTGAAGTTTACTGTTTAAGCTCCTAGCATTAAGCAGCATGGCTTTCATTTTGTCTTTAGTGGATTTCTTTACGTCAGAAGTTTTGTTGTGTGGACATTGCCTAAAAAAGGCAAGAGTCTTTGCCAGTATCCAAAAGCATTGAGGAGACAGATGAAGGTCATCTCTGGCAAAGCAGCATGGACTGTCAACCATGTATTCCCAGGCAGACAGATACTGGATCCCCCTGGAGTGACACCAAAAGCTAAGCAAATTATTGAAATTGATCATACTTTGTATTGTGGCATCATCCTAGGTGAGGGTAGAATGCTGCTTATGGCTGGGGACATACCTGCCTGGGACACATAATCTGAGAGTTCAGTCATGTCTCTCTTCATATAGTCCAGAGAGGTACATCTCAAGTCAGTCATGCCAAAATGTACTTTGACAGAGTCATACTGGTATTTGTTGCTGAGTGACTTGAGTGCGTGTGGGATTTGACAGATCCTGGCACCTATCAAGCAGCTGACCATGACCTTCTCCTTATTTAACCTGGTGAGGGAGACATCTGTGTGTCTTACTACTGAGTCACCTACGACCAGAACATTAGGTTTTGAGGTGTTTTTTCTTAGGGACTTAATTGCTGAGACACTGATATGTGTGTTGTTATGTGTAGTGGTGGATTCTGATCATGTTCCAGTATGTGTATGTTGTTTGTGCTTGGGAGGTCTCTGGTCTTTTGGCAGGCTCCTAATGAGTACCTCTGCATATGTGGGTATATGCGTCTTGACCTTATGTTGTCTAAGAGGGGAGGTTTGTGTGCTGACAAACTGTTGTATGTCTTGTTTAGTGTTATCTGAGAGCACTGATTCTGATTTCATGCTATAGTTATATCTCTCACATACTGCATTTGTTTGCTTTAGGAGCAAGTGGTTGTCAATATACATGAGGCAATTGCTGCATTACCTCAGAAAGCCCATATCAATCAGGTTGGCTGGAGAAATGGTGGGAAACTGTCCATCTGTTATGGTAGGTATATACTGTAGTAACTAGTGGAGATGGGCTACATGGTCCAGGGTTTGCTGTGAGACTAATAAAGGCAGTTATTCTGTGGATGGCTAAGGGTGGAAGACTGTGTCACCTCCTTAGAATGTGCAGCTGAGTTGCTCACTGGGTAGCAATGCACAACTGTATTGTGCACACAGTGAAAGACCTGCTATATAAAATGGAATGTAACTATGTTCCTCATTTCTGTACTGTACACCCCAAACTTCCAAAACATGGCAGTCAGTTCATGTGCCAGTCTCGAACCTTCTTTTATAATCTATCCCTAACAACTAGCTGTATCCCACATAGTTTCAACATTGCAAACACACAGGCTATTGAATGAAAATCAAATCCATGACTTTGTCACAGTTGTGAGACTTTGCTCAACACCATTCTGGAGGTATGTGCTGTCAGGTCTACTCTGACCCATCGAAATAACACTTCAGCAAAACTCAGTTTCGCTAGTCCAGATTCACAAAAGTCCATTTCTCCAGAAATCCATTTTCACAAAACTACAGTTCACCGAGATTGTTGCTGGAGTTCGTGGTACGGTGGGCCTAAGAGAATTTTCCCTTTTCCCCACTGTAGTGCAATCTCAGAGATGGTATATATTAGTAGTGGGGATGTGGAGGCACAGCCAGCACCCCACATGGGGGTGCACAATTTAATGTAGTGTATTTGTTGGGGTTTTTTTAAATGCTTCAGTGATCTGTAGTTTCATGAAAGTGCATTTCTGGAGAAATGCACTTTCATGAAATTAGACTAGTGAAACTGGGTTTTGCTGAAGTGTTATTTTGATGGGTCAAAGTAGACCCATGCTGTCACATGTAATGCAGATAGTTAGAAAGTCTTGGATAATCAGTTTATCTTCATCTCAAAAAAAAAAAAAAAACAAGCAGAGCATTCCTGAATAGGCAGGTAGAACTGCTTTTTCAGTTCATTTGGCAGAATGGACTACACAGCCTATTCACTATAAAAAGAGCATTACTGGTTGACCAGAAGCTGTGGAAAGGTAAATCAAGTAATGATCATCCAGTATAAATGTGTCCTGTGGCAGTCTTAGCTTTCTTCATTTGTTCTACAAGCTCCGTCCAAATGTTCTCAGGCCCCACAGGCCTTGATCATATGGGTACTCAAGGGTTCCACTTGACTTTGATTGGATATGAGGCAGGTTAACCTGGTCACTGGTCCAGCAATATCATACAGCAAGTCAAAAATTAAGTCTGGTTTGCTGTGGATTCATTTTGCATAAATTAGGCCTGGACAACATGTAAGGTCATCTGCTAATGTTCATTGAATGTAGAATGGTGTAGAATAGAATAAGAAGAAAATATACTTTAGTTTTTGAAATAGCATTTATTCCATAACAGAAAACACATCAAAACCCATATTCAGTGAAATGTTGATTGTAGCTGGTAACATGGGGAGATGCTTTATCTCTTTCAGTACCATGTATACTTTTTTAACTTATCCTGTGCAAAATTTGTTTTCAAAACTATAATTAACACCTTCTAATCAAACACGATACACATTAAAAAATGCATCTTTTAATCTTTTGATTTGTGAATCTTTCCTCTGAAGCTGGTACTTTATTCTTATAGACAATACATTCACTCTGGTTCACGTACTTCAGAAACTCAATAAGATGTTTATTTATCATTCCAGACAGTTAATTATGTGTTGCTTTTCTTGTTTGTTTTGTTTTGCAACATCTACTCAGCTGTAGCAGTTCCAACACTGAGACACAAACCATGTGCTGTCATTTAACTTAACTGTCTCATGTTAGAACATTTGACAGGTAAGCATGTGGCCATACAGAAGCCCTTTACCACAAGCCCTGCATATTTCACACGGGTACCTGAAAAACTCTAACCACTTTAATTTAAGAAATTGGTTTGAGTGAGAAATTCTTGTGTGTTATTTAATTGGTGGTGTATGTGCCACATTCCTTTAATGTTACTCTCTGTATATACTGTGTAGTTATTTTCAATATTCTTATAGGTTCATGGGTTCATAGGGTAAGTACTAGGCTAGCTGCACTTGAGGGCCATGATGAGCCTAGCTAGTTTCCCTTTTTGTGATTAAATTAACCTATCCCATTTGGTTATAGATTGTTCTTACCCATTCCATGTTCAAAAATAATATTACCTCTAATGAGAACAACTGGGGTAAAGTTGAGGGGAACCATGCATGGGATAAAGCATTTAGGAGCTACCTCTGTCCATTAGTATCACAGGGGGCAGGCCTGTGATACATTTTCTGTTTCCTTTCCATAGATCCAAGGTGTTCTTGAATATGGATAGGAATGCTTTATGCTAAAGCTTTTCTCCCAGTGACTCTCCTGTTAACACTTGTAACATGTATTCACCTCAGGAAGTTACAATCAGTTATTAAAATGAAATATTTGATACATCCAACCTTACAGGTGGCTATAGTAGCCCTCTCAAAAAGAAAAGCTAAATAAATAATTAAGAACACTTTAGGCAACTATTTTCTGCACTGTCTCACACTTCCTTATTTTGTTGATTGCATTTATTTAACTATTATTCTTATGGCCCACTTCTATCTTAGATTAAAATAAAAATTATCTTATTTCTTTATACCACACTGAATAATGATACTATGTTGTGCAACTCTACAGGAAATTCAGAATAAATTATGAAATGCGGAACCAAATACACACACACACAGTCTGGCATAACCAAATGAAAACAAAAAAAAATTGCACCAAGAAAAGATTTAATAATAAATAATTAAATAATTTTACGGCTTTTCTTCATTAAAGTAAAATATGAGCTTTGTCAGAATATAGAGAGTTGCAAAGAAATATAAATACCATTGGCCACCTCATTAGTTGAAAATTCAACCAATCACATTAATCCATGGTACATTTAAACATTTAAAGTGACAATACCCTAAAACTAAAAAAAATTACATAAAAACTGAATAAAAGCATAAAAATGTCAATCGTGAAAATATGTCTTCATAGATATTTATATGTGTGTGTGTGTGTGTGTGTGTGTGTGTGTGTGTGTGTGTGTGTGTTTTATATGCATATAATGATATAACGATACTCATTCCAAAAAATACACATATTTAAATCTTGCTGGCCCTATGTATCATGGCACTACGCAGACAAATTTTATTGTTAAGACCAGGAGATTGAGTGCGATTTAATTTAATTTGCCAATAAAGCTCCCAGGACTCAAGTTTAGCTTCCAAGAGTGCCATTTAATTTAACTTGCTAATAAAGCTCCCAGGACTCAAGTTTAGCTGTTCCACAAAAAAGCTCAAAACACAAAATAAAGTGGGGGACTTCACCCATCACCCCCCCCCAATGTGGGGGGGCTGTGGCCCCCACATCCCCCCACTTTAATATACCAAGATTGCACCACAGTGGAGGAAATGGCAATGTCCTGAAAATGGCCAGCGATTTTTTTTTCCCTTGGGAAAATAAAAAATTGCTGTTCCATGTCTTCGGGATTGTCAGCTTTCACTCTTAAAGGGTCGATAAATCAGCGTTTGCTATTTTAAGCATTCGCTGATTTAATATAGACCCGACAGGAATGGACCCCATTCCAAAGTCAAAGTATGATTAAAGTTCATAAAATTAGTGGTGTTTCATTCTTTGATGTCAGCCAGAAGTACTCTTTGCAGCACCAGGATTGTGCCTAGTAATGACTCTTTCTGTAATTCATATGGAGTTACGTGTATCTGTAACGTATCCAAGTATGACTGTAAATTATTTTTTATAAGACCCATTGCTCCTACTATTACTGGAACTGCCTGGGTATCTTTCTTCCACATTGCCCTCATTTCTGCCTGCAAATCCTGGTATTTTATGACATTATGTCTCTCTGTACATAAGACACTGTAGTCACTGGGTGTAGCAATTTCAATAATCAATCCTACTTTTGTCTTCTTTTCATGGACTACTATGTCTGGTTTTCTTGCATCTCTTTTTAATGTAATGTATGATCCCATGTGATATAAACTTCATCATTTTCTATGGTGCTTTGTGGTTCATGTTTCCAGTGCTTTTCAGCTACTCCAATATTATAATGCTTGTACAGTCTCTAATGCAACAGTCTTGCCACATTATTATGTCTTTCAGTATACAGTCCTTCTGCCATCAGTATAACATAACCAGCAACAATATGTGCAACTGTTTCCATTTCTGATTTACAAAACCTACATTTGTCTGTTTCTCCCACATGTTCAATGGACTTTGTAAACCAAAGTGTACATAGTCCACTGTCTTGGGCTGCCAATATTAACCTTTCATCTTTTGGTTTAAATTCATCTCTCCTTAACCATTCCTGCATCCAATCCTGATCACCATGAGGTTGTTCCAAGTTGCCTATGAGACATAACCATTGATCTCTGAAACCTAACTGCATTAGAAGCAGAATCTCCTCTATCATGCATAACAGGACATAATCCACCACCAGATAAAATCAGAGAATATTTAGTACTACAGTACTTTACCACAACATTTTTAAGATTTTCTACCAATGATCTAGGGTATGCCCTACAATAAATAGCTCAACCAATTTTCAGCTTCAAGAAAAAGACAAAGCTTCATGTCATCAGACACAAGTCATGATAAGCATACAAACTGACCCTTAACCAGAATTTTCTTCATCTGAATGGATGAGTACTAGAATAATGCAAAAATTAATTTGAGAAAGTGGGCTTTCTATAAATACTGGACTCAAATCTCATTTTGCCTATATGCTTCCTGATGCATATATCAAGTTAAATTACACTGGTAGACAGACCTTAAAAAATCAGTAGTTCATTGATACATTAGAGAAATTCCTGCAAATTGTCCTCATCACCTTTCCAAAACAATAACATATCATTAAAGAATCTTAAGTAAACAGCAATGGATTCCCAAAAAGGGACACTGATAATATACATTAGTTCCCAATACCACATGACGTTTGCAAAAATAGGAGTGGAAACTGCCCCCATAACCACACCCATTATCTGCCTATGATATTTCCCTTCAAGATACAGGTAATTGTGAGTCAATACAATATCCATCAATAGTACTAATAATTTGATGTCACTGCGTGGTAGATTTGTCCCTAATATCAAGGATTCATGAAACCATTCAAGTCCCAATTGGTGGGGGGATAACTAAAAAAAATGATCCTTGACATCAGTGGTAACTAACCGTAAATCATTGTCATATGTTTACCCAGCCAGAACCTTAAGACAATGCCAGGAATCCATCAAAACATGACCCTTGTCAATAAAAAAAATCCTTCAATTTCAAGTCTATAAACTTAGCTAGAGGCTCTATTTTTGATTCCCTTGTAGCAACAACTGCTGTTAATTAATAGTGGATTTAACTTGTCCTTATGTGTCTTAGGAATCCTAAAAATTGCTTGTACAATGGGTTCCTCAACATGCTAAAATCACATATAAAATCATTAAGCATCACATCAATTTTCCTGAAAGAAATAAAGACTTCATTCCTAGGTGCAACTTCAAAAACTGTATATTATGCAGATACTCATACATCTTAGCCACATTATCAAAGGAATTCATAGTAACACCACTTCCCTCTTTGTCAGACTTCATAACACGTATATTGCAATCTGTGAACAGATTTCAGAATAATGTATGATGCTTGTTGGTTAAATTGAAAAACTTTCTCTCTGACTTCAAATGATTCAAGGCCTTCAGCTCTTGCTCACACACCTTTTCAAATAACATCAAAGGAGGTAAAAGGAGTAGATTAAAACTATTACAGCAGTAAAAAGTTGATGAATTGTTACCTTGTGCCTGGTGCAACAAACACAAATTAATTTTCCTAACACAAAATATGAATTCCAAAACAAAATCCACAATATTAAACTTTTTGTCTTTAAATGTACTGTGAATTAATGTTATTGGTTGAATTTTCTACTAATGAGGTGGTTGATGGTATTTAAGTATTTTTCATTGCAACTTTCTGTTTTCTGATGAAATTTGTTCTTTATTTTAATGAACAAAAGTGCTAAATTATTTAATTATTTTTGATTAAATCTTTTTACAGTGAGATTGTGCTTCTGGCATTTACTTAATTATGAAATGCTGTTGGGAGTACATTATTTAGACAGGAAGTTTCTTATTGATGCTATGATTTGATATAACATGTTTTTTGAGCCTGCCGTTATACATGCAGCACTTAATTTTAAGATATATTTATGAAGAAGAGGCATTTGTTGTTTTCTGCAGTAAATACAGAAATATTATAACCTGCATAGCAATTTATAAAGCAAGGCAGTATGACTACAACACACTGCAGTTTGTACTTCCAGACTTTTCATGTGAAGCTGTAAGATCTTAATGCTGCTCATCTAAAATTTGAGAAAAGAAAGGGGAGAAAATCTCATACTGCTGAAAAACTCAAAAGTAGTAAAAGTAATTAATAAAAATGTTTGCCACAATAAGGCATATGTCCCTAAGTCTTATTCTGCTATGTAATAGCCAAGTAGGATGGGACTACCTGATTAATATTAACATGTCTCCCAAACCTGATGCAGAATACAATAAATTAAAAGGGAAGATTTGGCCCAAGAAAATGCATTGGGCAAGGTAGCATATTTATAGGTTCATAGGTTCATACTAGGCTATCTGCCCAGAATAAATATCATTTTGCTGTGCCTCTGTCAAGCAATTTGTCCTTGCAACATAAATTTGTGGGATCTCTGGCACCACCAGGCAGTGCTATGCCTGCCACTGCTAGTCCTGTGCCATTGTTTCTTATCACATTTGTGTTATATGAGTCATCACTTACTGAATCATATACATTGTACCACTGCTACTATGGTAGACTGCAAAATTTCATTGCTCAGTGTATGCGGTTTATGGTGGGTTTCAGGGAAGAGGAATGAGGGAGTGGAAAGTTTTGTGTTTCTGCTGTTTTTGAACTATGATCACTTTTTGGCGATACTGTTTTCTGCAGTGGAATGTTACAGACAGGAGTAGTACCAAATGTTTGTTACTATGATGTTTGCCCTTTCACCACAGTTGTGCTGCTGCAGAGTTAGTATTATTTTCAGCACATCCACTGTTGACATCTAACTCCTCTGGCTAGCTCCTCATTGTTTTCCATCCTATCCTCAGTTATCCCAGTGCATGTAATAATCTCCAATGAGACCTGACCTAGGAGAGTAAACTTCCAGTGGAAGCATATAGGTTATGCAGGGTAGTAAGTCCTACTTGGATATAGCTGGCAAACTCACAGAATTGGGCATAAACCACTGGATTGCCAGCTGATTTACAGATAGGATTTAGGAAGTCAGGATTGGTGATACCATCATCAATAATAGACCAGTCACCAGTGGGGTACCTCAAGGCTCCATGCTGTGATCTCTCCTATTTGGCATCTACTTATTAGAGGTAAAGGCTGATCAAGATCACAGATGATGACTACAAATTGGGAGATGTAATAGATTTCATTCATGACACAAACATCTTACAAAAGGGTCTAACACAGACAAATAACTGATGCCAAAGTCACAGACTAAAACTCAATGCCAAGAAATGCATTATAGTGCTATTTGGGAAAACTTTTACCCAGGCAAATTATTCCATCTGTAAGACACCCCTAAGAGTTGACTCAGTAGTCAGGGATCTGGGAACACATGTAGACAGTAACCTGATCTTTGACCAACACGTGGCCAAGGTAGTAAGGAAATCATTCTATGCTACCCAACTTATAAGTAAGGGCATGGCATCCAGGTCCAAGAAAAGCACAGTGCCACTTTTTTTTACCCTTATCAGACCTGTCATGAAGTATAATGCCTCCTTCGGCATGTACCCGACTAGACATATGCAACATACAACAGCTGGAATGCCCATAAAGGTTCCTTACTAGGAGAATCCAGGGTAAAAATACATTGTCCTATACATATTGCCTTAAAGTCCTAACTCTATACTCTGTCTCCTATAGGTTACTGAGAAGCAATCTATGCCTGGCATATAAATCATCCTTGGATCCAGCTGTGATGGATCTTTTTCACATACACAAAATGAACCACATCAGAACCACTAGTTCCAAGGATTTAAATTTGACTTGTGACATAAATAAGATATGTTGACAAGACATATATGTGTCTCAGAGGATCCCCATGCTCCGAAGTAGACTCCCCAAACATGTGAAGTAGAATCCATCCCTAATTGTATTTAAGCATAACTTTGACTAATGAATGGGGAATAAGAAATCCATCCCAGGACTGGCCCCCATGTCTGCTAGATAGAGGCAGACAGTAATGACCAAACTAACATATCCTCACCCCAAAATAACCTCTAGAAACTTCCTAATCAATATACCCCCTCCTAATAAACACCCATGACAGACAGGGACATAATTGCATTGGATTGCATGGCTAGGCTTATACAGGCCCTGGTGGTCGTCAGCCTAGTACATAACTATGAGCCTCTGAACCTAAGCCCTCACCCTCCATGAAGTGGTATGGGGCCATGTAGGAAATGTCATAATGCAGTATGCTGTGGATGTCTTTTTTTGATTCCTGCTTCTCTTAGCATGCCAGGTGATGCCACCAGGTAGAACATGTAATTAATATTGCAAGAAGGTATGTAATAGTTCATTTATGACAGAGTCCTCAGTAACCCCATCCACTACTCTGATGGGTGTCATCTCACTCAGTGACTCCTGTACCCCAGCAGGAAACATGACATTACATGTGCACCAGTATACTGCTTCCCCTGCAGGTGAATAGGCTTATGAGTGTGCCCTAGTATACTGCTTCCCCCACAGGTGAATAGGCTTATGCCATCTTATGCATCTCTCCCTCATCATCACTTCCTCTAGTGCCAGGGTGCTGGTGGAAACTGAGTCATCCGTAGACATTATATTTAAGTAAGAGGAGTGTGAGGGTGTGGGGGGAGTTGCCCTCTGCAAAAATGTCTTTTTTTTAAATTCTGATTTTCAGTAAGAATGGTTGTTTTAAAGTATGTATTAAGTGTTTTTGACTTAGTATAACAAGATACAATGTTCCCAATTTCAATTCCTCATCATAAATCCGTTTGCATCCCCTATTATTCCACAGTCCCCATCCAGTGCAGATTGTAACATAATGCACATCATGATTACTCGTTCTTGAACTGATAATGAAATTATTCAGCAGAAAGCTGAAGGCATTCCTTTCAAACATGAGCATTTTAGAGTAAAGCCAGTGTGGTCTGTGGATCAGAGCTGTCCTAGTCATAAGTAGTGTCTCCGTACTAAGTGAACTAGGGCTGGAAATGTCAGGGATGGCTATCCTATGCACAGCCACATTACTCTGGACTAGTCATGTAAAGCTACTGTAGACATCCAGACACTAGTTTTAAACAGTTGATAAGGGAGGATATTTACTCCAGACATGAATGCTTTGAAAATTTAAGCAGTGGGTTTAGGATATGAGTGGGGAGGCAATAATGGACAGAACAATAGCATACAATATAAAGGTGGAAGCAAGAAAGGGCCTGCCCTATATAACAGCTGTTACATACAAATGTACAGGAGAGAGCTTGGAGGAGAATTACCCCAGACATAATTGTGATGATATGCCATGTCAGCAAGAACACAGAGTAGAGGCTTCCATTATACAGCAAAGAATAAATAATTTGTTTTATGTTGCTTCTGCTGCTTGACCCAGACCTTAGTGAGTTCCAGTCACGTAATGCAAGCTGCTCTGTGCTTATAATTTTATTCTATTTTTCACAAATCCCTAACAGATGTCTTTTTCAAGAAAATATTAGCATTTTAAATCACGAATGACTTCTGCCCAGCTCTGCAAATATCCTATTTTAATATGTGTGAAAAGAAAGGAAGAGAACATTAACTATAGGTCAGTGATGGGCAACAGGCAGATCAAAATGATTTGCAGAGGGAGGGCCATCACGTCATCCAATCCAGAACAGTTTTACATGGGTCATCAATAAGCAGAAAGGGGAAATTTCATGGAGAAGATGTGTGAAACATTAGCAACATTTTGCTCCAGTGTCATGCAAATTTCATTTATTTATTTATTTACATTTGTTGACTGGGAGTGTCCGACTGGACGTAGGTCCATTTTCAGCGGAGGTTCGGGGAGAAAAGCTCCACAGTTAAAATAAACAGACAGTAGTTACATTGGATTACATAGCGATTAACAATTTAACATAGCAATTACTTACAACATATTTACAGATGAAGAACATAGTATATCAGTAGACAACTGGAATCATTATCTGTGAAGTACATAACAGACATTAACAGATGCTACAATAAGAAGTTCCTGCTGTATAATAAGTTCTAGGCTTATGAGCATCTGAGCTTGCTGTAATCAAGGTAGTTAGTGGAGTGGAAAGAAAGGTAGTGGTTGGATGGGGTGGGTGATATTAGAGTGGGAGTTGCAAGGGCATAGCGAGAATGTTTTTAGGTGCGCTTTAAGTAAAGTTTTGAAGTGGGTGAATGATGGTACGGAGTTAATTGTGGGTGGGAGGGAGTTCCATAATTTGGCTATGGCACAAGACAATAGTGCTTCACCAGCAGAGTTATTGGCTTTAGTGATCTGCAAGTGATTTTTGTTGCTGGATCTTAGTGGTCTGGTGGTGCAATAGGGTTGGAGTAGATTCTGGAGGGATGGGACATTTAGTGGATGGTTTACTAGTTTGTGAGCGAGTGAGAGTTGATACCATTGAAGGAGGTGAGGGAGTTCAAGCCAACCCAATTCAGCAAGTGAGAGACAGTGGTGACTACAGTAGGATGCTCCTGTGGCAAATTTGGCGATTTTGTTGTAGCAGGTCTCTAGCTTGTTTAGATCGCATTGCCTTAGGTTGGTATATATTGGAGAGGCATAAAGTAGGGTGGAGATAAGGTGGGAATTTGCTATTGAAATCTTTGCTGCTTTGGTGAGAAGTTGCTTATTTCTGTATAACACTCCTAGTGTTTTGTGGACTTTTTTTATGGTCATGGATATGTGAATGTCAAATTTTAGTTTATTGTCTATTTCCACTCCTAGCAATTTGGTGTGTTCAGTTGGGTATATAGTGGTGTTGTCTTTTGCTGTGATGTTAAAGTGAGAGTTGTTTTGAGTATGTTTGGTGGGTTGGAAGATGAGTAGTTTAGTTTTGTTTGGGTTGAGTATTAACTGGGCATCGGATAACCAAGTTTCAACAGTGGAAAAGGCTTCCTGTGAGACTTTTTGCATTATGGGTAGGGACTGGGATGAGCAGATGATGGTTGAGTCATTTACGTAAAATATTAATAAACAGCTAAATAGCCTGGTGGCAACCTATATACAAGGCTGAACAACTAGGAACAGACTGTAACTGCAAACAAAACAGTAGAAAGAAAAGAACCATTACCAGTGGATTATCTCAGGGTACTGTACTGAACCATACTTCTTAATGTCATTGTAAGTGATTTTGCAAAGAGTCTGAAAAGCAGAGTATGATTTTTTGAAGATAACCTAAAGAGCTGCAGGTGAGTTGCTACACAATGGAATAAAAGCATGGGAAGTAACTTAGCAGCCTTAAGAAAGTTTCCAAATATTGAAGCATAGACTGAGTAAATAAATCTGAAGTAATCTATCATACAAAGTCAATGAGGAATAGGAAGCAAAGTGCAGAAGCAGCAAAAAAAAAAAGAAAAAATGAGCAGCACTATTGTTGTACTGATACCAGAAAAGGATTAAACTTTACCAGCTTCTTACTAATCTGTTTCTGAGTAGAACAATCCCCCAGATTTAATAAATTCTGTGTAGGAATAGTGTAGAGCCTACTTAGAAGTTACCGTGTCCATGTAAGTGGTTCCCCTTCGGTAGTTCGCCATGTATATTAATGATGGCGTGTTGCTGAGGGAGAGCTGTGGAACACGGTTATTGAATCAGTGTAGGGAGTGTGTCACTAACTGTGTCTGCAGATGAGTAACACACCCCTGCACTGTCATCATCATCATCTTTCACCTGTTCCCATTAGGGGTCGCCACAGTGGATCATCTGTTTCCATTTCTTCCTGTCCTCTGCATCTTGCTCTGTCACACCAACCATCTGCATATCCTCTCTCACCAAATCCATAAATCTTATCTTAGGCCTTCCTCTATTCCTGTTACCTGGTAGCTTCATCCTTAGCATATTTTTCCCAATATACTCAGCATCCCTCCTCAGCACATGTCCAAACCAATGTAATCTTGCCTCTCTGGCTTTGTCTCCAAACCTTCCAACCTGGGCTTACCCTCTAATATACTTATGCCTAATCCTGTCCACCCTTTTCACACCCAGTGCAAATCTTAACATCTTTAACTCTGCCACATCCAGCTCTAACTCCTGCCTTTTTGTCAATGCCACTGTCTCCAACCCATATAACACAGCTGGTCTCACTACCCTCTTGTAGACCTTCCCTTTCACTCTTACTGGTACTCTGTCACAAATCACTCCTGACACTCTTCTCCACCCACTCCATCCTGCCTGTATTCTCTTCTTTACCTCTCTTCCACACTCACCATTACTCTGAACTATTGATCCCAAGTATTTAAACTCATCCACCTTCACCACCTCTACTCCTTGCATCCTCACCATTCTTCTATCCTCCCTCTGATTCACACACATATATTCTGTCTTAGTCCTGCTGACCTTCATTCCTCTTCTCTCTAGAACATATCTTCATCTCTCCAGGGTCTCCTCCACCTGTTCTCTACTTGCACTACAGATCACAATGTAATCTGCAAACATCATAGTCCATGGGGACTCCTGTCTGATCTCGTCTGTCAACCTGTCCATCACCATTGCAAATAAGAAAGGGCTCAGAGCTGATCCTTGATGTAATCCCACCTCCACCTTAAACGCATCCATCACTCCCACTGCAGACCTCACCGCTGTCACACTACCCTCGTACATATCCTGTACCACTCTTACATATAATTCTCTGCCACTCCCGACTTCCTCATACAGTACCACAGCTCCTCTCTAGGCACCCTGTCATATGCTTTCTCTAAGTCTACAGAAACACAATGCAACTCTATCTGACCTTCTCTGTACTTCTCCATCAACACTCTCAGAGCAAACATCACATCTGTAGTTCTCTTACCTCTGCACTGTCCAAGTTAATATCGATGTATTTTTTTTAAGTTTCCGCTGTGCACAGCAATTGACACATGCCAGACATCTAAAAATAGAAACCGGATGCATTTAGTTTTTGATTCAAAGGTCAGGTTTAAGCATTGCCTAGTGCATTTGCATGGTGTGGCATGCTGCTTAGCAGTGCTTAAATGTGGCTCAGAGGTATATGTAAAAGTATAGCAACATTCTACATATCCATGTAGCCAAGTGGATAGGGTTACAGCTGTATGTGCAGTAGGTGCGGGGTTTGAATACATGGAAGGGAAATTAAGCAATCATTTCTGAAATATAAATTATACCAATTATTTTTAAATCATGATCTTCTGCACTCAGCTAAGCTCTGCTAAGCCTTGCTAAGCCATGATAAGCACTGCTTAAACTACCTCTGTTTAGGCAGTGCTTGGAGTGCTTGGCACCACTTGGCTGTGCTCAGCTGGTTTAACCACTGCTAAGCATTGCCAGTTTAAGCACTGCTCAACTCAGCTGTGCTCATTTGTGTTGTGCCAAGCAACATGCCGCATTTTTAAAAATTGACTAATGGCATGTACGGGCAGGAAAATAGGCTATATTAAGTGCAACAGATGGGAATACAGCATAACCAGTTGGAGTTTGGACTGCACAGGAACTATGGCAGGCATTGGAGAGGGTGTGCATTTCCAGGCGCAGCGGTGGGGCATTCAGGAGTCCAGAGTCATGGTTGGAGTCCTGGTGAAAGACCATGAAGACAGGCTGCTGCAAGGCCATTTTCAGGACTCAGAGTGCAAGATGGAGGCCTGGGAATGACTGGCTCACCATCTCACCAGTGCTACAGGTGACCAGGTCCATCACCACTATGACAACCTGAAGCATCAGAAGGGGGATCTTCTGGACACCTGGGTCTGGGAAGCTTGGGCTGGGAATGCCCCACAAGTTTGTAAGTACTGTTAGCATTGGTTTACCAACACCTAATCTGAATGTTTGATAGACAGGTATGCTTAATGGTGTGCTTCTCTCCCTATGGCTGCAGAGGAGAGAGCTTGCAACCTAGAGGCGCATGCCAGGTTGCACCATGAGTGTGGTGGGTACAGATTAATTTGCAATATATAGTCAAATAAGCAAGAAAGAGTAAAGCATTAACTGCCAATAGGTACATACAGTAAAGGTTTGTGTATTGCAATGAATGTGGATATAGGCCTGTACTGCAATAAGTGACTACTGCCAACTCTAGTTCAATAAACAGGGAAGAATAAAGCATAACCCTGATAATGTAAATGAAATAAAGTTTCTACTGCAATAATTTTGAAATTATATCTGTATTGCAGCACCTGCATTATATCAACTGTTGTGCAATAAAGACTCGAAACTATACCATTAACTGCATGAAGATACAACTAATAAAGCTGTGTTGTGCCATATGTGTGGAATTAGGGTAGATTTGCATGAAATTGATTATGACAACTCCTCTGAAATAAAAACAAAAGAATACCACTACCTGCCTCACGGTATTGCTAATAAAGAGTGTTATGCAATAACTGTATATTCAGAGCTGCAGTACAAGAAATGCATTATGACACCTGTTCTGCAGTAACATCTGAAGCAATACCATTAACACCCAAGGTATATTGTGTATATCAGGATTGTCTTGTGTTAACCATTGCATTTTAGCTATATGCATTCATGCTCTGAGGTATGGTGCTGCAGACAAGTATGACAGTGCAATAGCTGCAGACTGCAAATATACTATCTGCAACTATATATGGGTGAGCCAGCCAACCCAATTATCTGATAAGGTTTGTAGACTTCACAGATATTTCCACCCACTAACAGTATATTGTGTACACCTGCATTTTATGTAGCAATGCATAGTTTACCTAGTATCTCTGTCATGTATGAATCTCATTCATGTGTGTTCAACTGTCATTGTAGTATAGTATATAACTATAGTACTATTACCAGGTGATATTTTGTTTCCAGGTGAGCTCTAAGCAAATATCAGATAGTCAGTCAGTAGTCAGCAGTGGCTCAGTAGCTCAGTTTGATAAATATTCTGTCTCAAGTACATTTTGCCACACACAGACCAGGGTTCAAATCCAGTGCCATGTAGTAATAAATATTACTGAATCAGTTACTTATTGATGACAGATGTGCTCTCCACATTAAATACAAGTAAATGGGTGACATAGCCCTTATTATGAGTAAATAATTTGTGTGTTCAGATGTAACAGACTGTTAAGAGCATTGACCAGGAATGTGATAAGACTTCATAAAATAAAGGCAAAAGTACAATAGTAATAAAATAAAATAAAATAAATAAAATGTGTAATCTTGGTATGGCTGTATACCTGGAGTGTCTGTGAAAGTTTGCTGAAGTTTTATCCCCGTGCCTGCCAAGGAGGGCATGATAGTTGTTTACTCTCTATACTGTACAATGTTACGGACTGTAATTACTGTTGCATAATCCCTGTCACAGATGCATCATCAACATGATTATGTCAATAGCACAGTCGCACTACATCAGTCCACAGCATGCCTTGGTAGTTATATAGGTTCACCTGATGTGTAAGTGTTCTCAGTAGATGTGTACCTGCAGGTGTTACTGATTGGCCAATACTGACCCATGCGGATAGCTTGAAAGGTATGTACGTGCTACAGCAGCTGTAGGGCACTGTTATACATAAAGGAAGGACAGATCTGTAGAGTATATAGCAGTACTATTGTAAACTATATAGCCTATACCGGTATTAATGGACTGTATTACTCTCTCTCATCCCACCCCTTATCTTCATCTAAATTTATTATTGTTACACATTAGTTATGCTTTACTATTAACATATGTTGTTCTCTAAACTTTATTTTGAGGCATGTGTTTTATTATTCTTATGTATTACAATGGTTGCATATTAACATATCTTGTTGAATTACCAATGTTGTTGGCCTTATGCCGTAACTGTTACTGGTGTGCTGTTAATATACTGACTGTTATGTTATTTACTGTTGTGTTCCATATAATATGCATTGATATGTTAATGGGTTATTTCCAATGTTCTGACATGCTGTTATAACTAACAAAGTGTTTTGTTCATAACTAAAATATACACATTGGTATACCTCTATCACCAGAGCATGTCAGGGTAGACCGGTTACTGCTGATTCACCTACACTGCCTCAGCCAGCCATGGCATGCGTCCTAGCATGTCTGGGACCCAAGCTGGTGGTACCCCTCCACTGGTCCTGTACCACCTTCGTGTGGAACTGCATCAGTGGACGGGGCCTACACCCCCCCCCCCAGAGCAGTGGCAGAAGGACGGTAGTCACCTAGGATCAATTTCCAGCCATGGTGCACAGGATTGTTCATAGGAGCTATGAACATTGCCTGTGCTGGATTGAGGGCAGACTCGACAACCTGGTGGGGTCTTGTGGCCGTGGTGCCCAGCCTCCAGCACAGTCACCTTCAGGGCAGTGAATTAGCAGTGTTGGCTGCCTGTGGGTGGGGAGCTCAGCCACACTGCTGATGTCTGGGGGCCCATGCATTTCTGATTGCACAACACCCTCCCATCCAAGGTGTTTACCCCCTCATGTGTCACACACCATCCATGTCTGCTGTCTTGTATGTCTGCAAATGCAACCTCTCCTACCCAACTTACCTCCCCAGTCGTACCTACATCCCTTCCCCAACATTCCACTCTCTCCTTATAAAAATGGGCACCAGTCCCACAAAAAAATATCACCCCATAAGTAGCTCTCCATTTCACATGTGTCCACTGGCCACAATTAATGTGGTCTAACTGGCTTCACAACACTTTTATTTTGTCATCACCCTTCTCTCTGGGGTTTCAGAGTCCAAATTCATCTACAAAATCTGTCAAACTGCACAGCTGTCGCTTTACAAGAAATGGAAAGCTATGGTTCTTTCCTACACCCTTCCTGCACATCCCTACCTTCCTTTCACTATGTTTTCTCCCTGCTTGCCCCATTTCACCACTATCCTATCACCCCCTTTTTTGTTTCTTTTTAATTTTTTAGTGTGGGTTTGCACGTAGCTAAGCAAAGCGTCACAGTACACAGCACCATGCAAATCCTCATAAATTAGCCTTAATCATCTTATAAGTTTCTCACACTGTCACATATACAAAATAATCACCTCTACAATGTTTTTAACTTGGGCCCCTATCACCTGCAGTCTACTGTATTAACCCACTATGCCACACAGATCTTAATTAAAACAGGTGTTTCCAGCAAAACATACTGATTGTGACAGACACACTGAAATTAAACCTAATAGGAAAAAATGGGAGTGACCTGGGACTCAAATATGCAAAAATACACCAGTGGACAATCTAATATGTAATAAAGGAAGTACGTGGGGACTAGGATAGCAGGCAAATGTCCCCTTTTATCAGCAACATCTTTAAACACACCTGCTAAGACATGAATGGCAAAGTACATATGTTCAAATGGGACTCTGCTGCAGAAAAACTGCCTTTGAAAGCTATGCACATACTGATGGATGCAGACAATGTATGTCACAGGCTGGATGCCTGCACATATATCTTGTAAATACACCTGCTGCAACACTGAGTCAGTAGCTCAGTCTGTTAAATGCCTTGCATACAGTACGTTTTGCCACACACATACCTGGGTTTGAATCCAGTGTGTTGCACTTCAACTACATTGTTGTGAAGACAGCAAGTAATGACTGAGTCATGCAATTTTACTCCCCATAGGTTACTGCTACTGAATTATCTGCTACCCAGTTTTGCAAGGCAAAGGCCTGCAGGTAGGGATGCACTGCACATATTTGTATAACCTAACTATATGTCGCCTACTACTCTGCTATTGGTACTGTTGCATGACAGATGTACCTTAAGCACATGCCTCAAATGGACTGTTAAGGGTACCCTTACCCTGGCTTTGCTGTAATGGCAGGGCTGACATCACTGCCACGGTTACATGTACAGCTTACTTCCAAAGTGTTCACACTTCCCCATGTGTCCTAGGCTGGAGCATACACAACTGTACATTAAGGTAGCTGCTACAGACTGACCATTCCTCCCAACCCCCTATAACAAGGGATCAGGACATAACCATACATAAAGGGGGGGCAAAGGCCCAGAGATAGGGACATGTTTAACAGGTTGCCCCTACAAAGATAGTAAGCTGATAGAATAGCAGTTACTGCATTAGCATGCATAATCTGATGGGTATGAAGTTTGACACTCACATGTTTTAGTCCCCATACTGACCGCAACACACAATGTTTGCCAGTGAACTACCAGATGACCACAATGTCATGGGACACTGACCAAAAAAATGAGGCAAAACTGTGGACATACTTCATACATCTCTACAGCAGACAGTATTTGTACCTACCCTCTGCGATCCTGTAGTCTCCAACTTCAGTAATGTCCATCTCAAAAACTATGAAGGCCTTAAATATTGCACTGTGGTGCCATGTCATTGGCTAATGATAAAGCAATGCATCTACCTGTCAATGAGCAGCACTACCTACAAAAGGCAAGCAACTTTTATGGGGAGCAGGTCTGTATGTGATTTTACTCACACAGACAGTGTATGTGCAAAGCATTTGCAGAGGAATGCTTCAGAAAAAGGAATACATTGCTCTACCAGGTATGTACAAGATTTTCCCATAAAACAGGATGCAGATGGGAGGATGGAGATATGGGGAATAGGGATTACAACAGTAGGCTTGTATTAGAGCTATGATATAGACATGTCAGTGATACTCTGCTGTCCAACACCTACAGGCATGCCTCTCAACTGTCCCTGCTTTGAATCACATCTCCGCTCTGTCCCTGTCAATCCCTCCTACAGTGGTCAGATGTTGTAGTAAAGATAGTGGATTGCACATAAGACATACTGACTCTAAGTAAGGGTGTACATTGCTGTAACATCAAATGATGTGCTGTAATTCACCTCCTATCAGTCTGTCAATGTCACACATAAATAGCTCTAACATTGTAAAAGTGTCCCTGAATGTCCCTGCTGTATTCTGGCTAAGTCCGTGTTTCATGGACATTCATCCCTGTTTGGTTGGGAGCTATGCCTAACATACCTCTCAACCTCCTACAGTAAGAAATCAGGACAAAGCCATAATTAATGGGGGGACAAAGGCCCAAACCCAGTTACAGAGTATACATATTAGCCATACAAAGTAAGAATGGGAATAGACTAACAGATATTACTGTAGAATAAGTGTTTTCTGAGGGGTCTGACGTGTGACAGTCAGATTCTGTTTTAATTTTCTGACAGCAACCATCAATGAGTGGACAACCATTTGTCGGATATCCACAAGTTTGTGCAAAAAGTACCACATACATGAGGCAAACATGCTGACATTCTGCAAACGTCTGTATAGTTGAGAGTTATGATGCCTACAGGGACTATATAGTACAGCAGGTTTGCATTGCTTTCTGTCATTGTGGCACACTGGTGTTGCTGGTTTGTCCCTATATATTTGTTGTAATAGCACACTGCCATTTGTCTGACAGTGGCTATATGACATATTAATGGGGATTTGCCCATAGGCGACACACCGCAGTAGATTGCAGTGATGGGTGTAGAGACATATAGAAGAATCTGTCACAACACACAGGGACATTACTCAGTATCACTACTATTGTGGTGATAGCCACACATGTAGTGTGTTGCCAGACTGTGGGGTATGACGTGTGAGGAAGCACTGGATAGTGCAGGCCATTATGGGTATGTAGGGTCTGTACATAGTGGACATCAACTTATCTAGTCCTGTTATTTGTTCCCCTCTTGTTGCCTTGCAGGAATGATGTACCAACAGAGACATCTACCATTTTCATCTACTGAGAATGATGCTATACTGGATGCTCTCAGACTCCACCATCACATCCTGCTTTCCAGAGGTCACCACAATCATGAACAGCAGGCAGCATTGTGGGGCGACCTTGTGAGGGCAGTTAATCAGACTGGCCAACAGCACAGGACCTACAGCCAGGTCCCACACTGAGCCACGGATATGGTCAATGCTGCACATCAAAGGGCAGCTGCTGTTGTCAGGGATCGTGCTGTCACTGCTGGAGGGCCTGCTACAGAACAACCACTCTCGGCCACAGAGGAATTCCTGATGAACCTAGGATCAGCCAACACCTCCCAGGCATCCATCACATCATACATCCTAGAGGTGGGTGCCACAGCAGAGGAGCATCCAGGTAAGCTTACTGTGTTCACCAGTATAATACTGTATCAGTCATTGTGGCAGGCTGTACATACCAGTAGATGGGTGTCAGGTCTATCTACATTTGGGGGTTGGCTTTTATGCACAGTTGTGTACACATACTCGGAATGTCAGCAATATAGCCAGTATCACATTAGCTACTGTACATGTGGCTATATGCACATATTACCTTGTAACACTGCAACATTTGGTGTTGCTGACAATACCGCTCCCTCACCTTTACATAGATCTGTCAGGTGTGGCTGGAGTCCATGGTCCTGTACCTGGTAAGTGTGATACTGTTTTACAGGTCATATATACCCTATGAAAGTTAAGGGCTGCCATTTGCCTTATGCACAACTGTTCTGCTTAGCCAGAGTAAAATAGTTGTATGTTCCATTTCGGAGCAGATAACTACAGTGCATAGCCTAGGGAATGACAGGTCCGTATTTGTACAAACATTAACCTCTTTGCACTTATAGTTATGACCAACTATGCAGCCTGCTATACATGAAGCAATTACTCCAAGATGTCTGTTCAAACACAATAGGGAGATACTACAACTGGCATAGCATTCTCAAGATAGGTGTACTGGGTTTTATGTGTAATTATGTCACATACACTGTCATTTGCATACCTCACAGGGTTAACCAGATGTAGGTGATGTGCATGCTATAAAGGGCCTAACTTGTCTGTGTATGTTGTTAGTTTGTGTGTTGTGCATGGGATCAGAGATGAGAATATGTGGGACATGTAATGCAGTTGTGCATCCTCATCTGTCTGAGTCTGTGTGGCTTACCATGCATAATAGTGCAGGTGGTAATGTACTGCTTTTGTCTTGCTTCTCACAAGTGAACAGGGGGGTTGGAGTCTGTCCCCCTCACAACCTGTCATTGTCTCATCGGACTCTGATGATGATGGTGGCCATAGTGAAGCACAGATGGGGTTGTTGGGGGCTGAATCTGTCCCAGAGGTTGGCATCCCTCTTCTGCCCCCATTGTCCCTACACACAATCAGTATGCCCACACAAACCTAGCCAGCAGAGGCCACAGATATTAGACAGTCAGAGGGTGGCACGATAGTACAGAACAGTGTGAGAACTATGGCATCAGTGAGGATAGACAATGGCCATGGCCAGAGAGCTGTCGAGGTCCCACACAGGCAGATTGACAGGGGTGCTCAAAGGAGGACTTCTGCCCCTCCACCTCCTGTTGCAGGTGTCACATCACAGGTTACTCACCACATGTTTTGGGTTGTCATGGAAGCACAAGCACATTCTGAATGCAACATCAGATGGATGCTTAGAGTTATGGATGCAGCGCAGTCTAACATCCGTTTCTGCCTCCACCACATTGGTGATACCCTGGATCACTTCATTGATGTAGTGGACAGACAGTGGGCTGAGACAGCATCTATCTTTGACCACATGTTGTCTGAGTTGGAACATCTGGTTGCAGTTGGGCATCAGACATGTGGACATAGGCCAGCAACACCATCTGCTGAGAGTCCACATGGCTATGCACACTCATGCTCCCATAGTGGCAGTACCTTCAGTGCTACAGAGGGAAGTGTGCTGTATACACCACAATGTGGCAGCCCATGGGCACATGGTCCTAGGTGGACCTGTGATGGACACAGGCCCAGCAGACACCAGTCATCATCAGGTACTAGCACCACATCTGACCTTGGGCATGGTGGTGCCCATGGTACACCTGGTGAAGCCAATTCCTGTGTTCATGCACGGTCCACAGCTGTCCACCATACACACATGTAGGACTATCTCTGGGCTTGACTGTGTACATGCACACACTCCAACACCATTGTTACATGCAGATCACCAACAGACACATACAGCACCTGTCCATGGCCTCATCTAACCAGCACCCCTTCCTGACTCACACACATGCTGTCAACTGTTTGGCACAGCCTAGGCCTCTGGCACCCCCCTAGCACACCCTGTGCATGTGACGACACCTGTGCCACATCCCTACCATCTGTGTTATTGATGCAGTGACCTGAAAATATGTGTCTGATGCACAGGGTGACTATATTATTTTACATGTGTTTGTGTAGTACAATAGTGTTATGCCATGGCAGTTGTTGTGGGCTACGACAGGTACTGTATGCTGGCAAGTGTCATGACTACACATCAAACATGTATATTTGTTGCCTGATGGTACACTGGTGGTAGTGTTACAGAATGACAGGTGTGTCACGGATCTGTGTATGTTGTTGTCTCAGGAGTCTGAGTGGTTCAACTATGGACACATGGCAGCAATACTGTCACAGGATGGCAAGGCAGCACAGCAGAAATATGATGTCAGCAAGGTATGTGAGTATAAATGCATGGCTCCCTAAGTGCATATGTGTAGAACAGTGTGTCAGGGACAATGGGGACTGTCAGCATCATCATGCTTTCATACCCTGCGACAAGGTCTACTACCCTTGACATGTGTCACCTGGGTATTCTGCATGTACAAATTTAGATGGTTGCAGACATCAATTATGCTTATGTAGATTAGGGCAATTTAGGGACAGCAGCTAGTCACAGGGCCATAAAGTGCATAACCATTACACAGAGATATTCCAGATTGGCATGTCTCTAGTGCTGCAGGGGGATATATTTGCACACACACAAGTTCAATGCTGTTAAATTAGAATCTTGCTGCGGTAGCGTTGTCGCCTCACAGTAAGACATTGTCCTATTCGATTCTCAGCTAGAGCATCTTCTGTGTGGAGACATGCATGAATGGGCGTACCTTCATTGAAGGTTGTGCATCAGGGCCGGCAACTCGGCACGTAAAAATCTACTGCCAATCATTAGCAGACCGGAGTTCTGCTGTGGCGACCCCTAACTGGGAAAAGCCGAAAGACACAACAACAACCTATCTAGTAATACACACTATAGCTTACAAGACTTATTGCATGTGCCATGGAGTTTATCTGATATCAGTCTGACAGTCAGTGTTCTTAAGGTGGATAACATCAGCAGGCTTTGTAGAGTATGAAATGTAGAGGCCAGCAACCAGTCACAGGGCAATAAAATGGATGCCATTGTGCAGAGATAGCCCATGTAGGTATGTCCATAGTGCTGTAGGAGAATATATTGCTACACACGCGCACACACACACACACACACACACACACACACACACACACACACAGTTAGATAATATCAGATTAGAACCCCTACCTATCTAGTAATGCACACTGTAGCCTGTAGAATTTATTGCATGTGCCATGGAGTTTACCTGATAGCAGAATGTCAGCCAGCACTTTTAAGGTGGATGACATCAGCAGACCTTGTAAAGGAGGCCAGTGTTGAGGCCAGAAGCTAGTCACAGGGCCTTAAAATGCATAACTATTGCACAGTGATATGCCAGATGGGCATGTCCGCAGTGCTGCAAGGGTATATGTGTACATACACATACAGAAGTTGGATGATGTGAGATTAGAACCCTTACCTATCTATGGGCATGTCTGCAGTGCTGCAAGAGGATATATGTACATACACATACAGAAGTTGGATGATGTGAAATTAGAACCCTTACCTAGCTAGTGTTACACATTACAGCTTGCAGTACTGATCACATGCACCACAGAGTTTATCTGATATTAGATTGTCAGCCAGTGCTCTTAAGGTGGATGACATCAGCAGGCCTTGTCGAGGAGGGAATTTAGAGGCCAGCAGCCAATCATAGGGCCATAAAATGCATACCATTGCATGGAAATAACCCATATGGGAATTTCCATAGTGCTGTGGGGGTATATTAACACACACACACACACATACACACACACACACACACACACACACACACACACACACACACACACACACACACACAGAGCGAGTTGGATGATGTGAGATTAGAGTCCCTAAATATCTAGGATTGCACACTTCAGCTCACAACACTTATCGCATATGCCACAGATTATGTCTGTTGTATATGTTGATGCAGGCACAGTACTTGTGGAATACACAAAGTGGCCTTGTATTAGACAGCATGTGTGGCCTGCAGAGTGATACTGCTTGGTACTGTTATTGTATCTAGTATCCTAGGAGTGGGATATCTGGTAATATCCCTGCTATGTGTGTACACTTGCCAGTCTGGCCATATGTGGCTGTTTGCAGCTTGATAGGTGGACATGTGGCCAGGGATAATATGGCCTGTCCAATGCATGCATTGCAGCCATTGTACATTACACCACCAGCATACCTGTGTCTGTCTACAGGGTGACAGTCTGCAGGCACAGGGGTCTGTGGCTGAGTGGTTTATGTACTGTTGTGACCTTGATCTGGTTCTATCGGACACCTGTTGTGATGTGTAAGTGCAAATATCCCCAGCATTCTTGGGGTATGTGGGGACATTTGTACATTCCCATCTATATCTATATACATGTGTATAACAGGGATGTCTCCTTAAATGTTGTTGTGTGTGTACATTATATAAATGTGTTATGTAGATATATGTGGAAACTCTATGTATCATTGTACTTTATATAGCTATATATACATCTTGTTATAAGATATATATATATATATATATATATATATATATATATATATATATGTGTATGTGTGTGTGTGTGTGTGCCACATACTGATATATACAATCCTCAAGAGTAAGGGTGACAGGGATAGACAGATATGTATATGTAGCTGTATGTATGTACAGACATAATTCCACATATCAGGTCTTTGGGCGGTAGACCAGACAGACTTGGGCTCAAGTTAGTTAAGTGTAGGAGCATGCCCAGTGTGACTGTCAGTACTTACAAGGTGACTCCAGGCCAGAGCTACCTGTACTCCAGTCCGGGATTATGTGTGCTGCAGGCCATTGGCTGCTGCACCTGTTACCACAGTACTGCACTTCCCTGATGTTGCCCAAGACATTCTCCACCTGATTGCTGACCTTAATATGTGACATATCTCATAACCATACAAAGCTTCACAGACTATCCAGCATTTTGCTTCATATGCTTGGTCTGTTTTACATAATATTGTAGTTTTCTGGCAAATTAGTGACAAATTAGTGAAGACTGAAGTCAATAAATAATGACAGACATTTGACTTTCAGACTCCATACACATCATATTCATGCTAATGCAGGACATTTTATGTTTGTAAGAGCAAATATTTAAAACCTGTCCCCATTTGTGGGACTTGGTCCCACTTTTATTCATGGCTTTCACCAGATTTCCTGCTCTGAGAGGTTGAGAGGTATGTTGTGACTGGGGTACATGATGCAACACATCACATAGGGTAACAGTCTGCATGCCACTCCCTGTACATGTTTTTGCAGAATTTCCAGCATTTCGTCCCATATGTGTGCTCTGTTCCTCATACATTTCTGTTTTTCTGGTACTATACTGTAAACAGCAGTCACTGAACTGTTGTAACTACTGACACATTTAAGTGATGGCCTTTACATCCTGCAGCTAATCTGACCTGTTGCAGCCTGCTGTTATACTAGCCACCTGCTAGGTTACTTAGAGCATAGATAATGTCTGTCTGTAGGTATGTCCATTTGCCCCCCCCCATTCACTCTGGCTTTGTCCAGATTTGTTGCAGTAATAGACTGAGGGGTTATGACAGTCTGTGGAAATACCACCGTATGAGTGCCTCACATGCAAAAGATGTTGGACACTGCTAGATTCGAAACATCAACACCATCGCCCATGCTATTGTCCCCGGCCCAGTGAGCCACACCAGCCACCAGACAAAGAGATTTCATTCCTCACACTATCATCAACATACAGGAATTGTCTGGTCTGCTGTTATATCATTGCAGACTTACTGTTACAGCAGTTGTATGGGACCACTGATGTGTGTGGAGTGAGCGATGACCAGCCCATGCTCTGCTGGCACAGACAGATGTGTGACTGCCCTGTGACCCCACTGTTTGGCATCTCCCTTGAATAATGTTATGGAGTTTCCAGCCATGTGGCCTAGTGGATATCATGGGGCACATACTAGTGAACAGAGTACCTGTTGTCCCAAGTGGTTGTTAGATCTGTACAAGTAGCCCAGTAGCCCACTATAGATCTCTGCATGTAGCCCAGTAGCTCACTATAGATAACCCACTATATTCCCTTGCATACATTCTACAGATCTATACATATACTACCATCTTGTAGTACCCCTTACAAGTGGTGTATAGGAGAGTGATTTAACTTGTGAATGCCACAGGTGACAAACCTGTCATTCTGGGCTACCTCTGTCTGATGCATGCAGCCCACAGCCCATACATGGTGAGGTACAAGTTGAGTGGTCTGTCTGGTATCAGTTTTACTAATTATGCAAGTCAGAGTAAGGCGTCAGTCCATAGGGCCCTAGGTTGTCAGTGCATGTGCTATGTGTTGACTCTTAGCCAAGGCCTGGGCATATTGGGCATGCCTACATCTGCCTACAGAGACAGCCTCAGGGGATTCCTCCTCTGAGTCCCCCTGTGGGTGTGACTGTGGTGACCTAGGCACTGGTGGGGGGCTGTGTATCCCTTCCCTTTGCTGATCCTGCTGCAGCTGTTTTTGCAGGATCATATTGTGTAGCAAGGCACATACTGTGAACATCTGTGCACATGTGGCTTGAGAGTACTGCTGGGCTCCACCAGATATAGTGAGGCACCAGAACTGTGACTACAACAGCCCAAACACATCTATAATATTCCTAGTTTCTGCGTGTGGCTCATTGTGCCATTCTTTGGTGGGTGTGTGTGCATTTCTGATGGGTGTCATCATTCACAGTTCCAGTGTATAGCCAGCATCCTCCAGTAAATGGCCATGTTGGATGTCCCCCCTAGCAAACATCTGGTACAGCTGGGATGCATGCCAGATATAGGAGTTGTGATAACTGCCAGGGCTGCCAGCACACACATTCAGGATAATGCCCTGGGAATTGCACATGACCTGGCAGTTGATGGAGTGGTTCCCCTTGCAGTTGACATAGATTCTATCCTCCTCACTGGGTGGTCCCTTGATGTGTACATGAGTGCAATCTATGGCATCCAGTACCTCAGGGTAGTGTGCTAGTGGTAGAAGAATTGCATACTGCTGGCCCCCTCCTCAGGGGTGTTGGGGAAATATATGTGCTCATTGGCATGTGGTAGCATGGCAAGCTAGTATCCTAAAGGCTACACACACCTTTGTTTCCATTGGGATGGGTTCCACTCTGTAGGGTCTGGGTCTGAGTGGAAGGCAGCACAGCTCAGTGAGTTCTTGTAGTATGTCTCGGTTCACCCTGTAGCACTCTACAATCTCCAGCTCATGTAGCTCCTGGTAGATTACCCTGGGCCTGAACACTCTTCTCCTTCTCAGTCTGGGCCTATTGTCAGCAGCAGCACTGACCTCAGCTCAAAGCACATACAGATGTAGCAGACCTGCAGCAGCCCCTAGCATTCTATCAGTTAAAATTCCCAAGTCTGTACTCCATTAGTGCAGAGTATGGGGAAAAAAATCAGATTTAGGGTGTATGCATTCTTTATAGTGCTCTGCCCTAGCTACAGCCTGTGTGATTGGCTACCTATGATGTATTCCACCTGCCAAATACATCATTAAGGAATTTTAATGGCCTAGGATAAGTGCAACAGGGGTCATCTGTAATTAATATAGCACTGGCTTTCCCAGCCTTTTTTCTTTCTTTATATATATATATATATATATATATATATATATATATATATATATATATATATATACAGCCTTCCCTGATCAGCACTGGGGCATGGCTTGCAATCCCATGCCACAAAGATAAACAATGCTCAGGAGTCGACACACCCCCATGGCTGGGCATGCTCAGCACAGCGGCACATTGCACAAACACGGTGAAACACACTGAAACACATGACCTGAAGGTCAACAAAGCTTAGCAGTCATTGGACATACCCTCCTGCTGAGCAGAGCACTGCGCCACACAAACAAGTGCCACTGAGCTCCAATGAGCTTAAAAAATGTGTACACAAAGATGGTTCTGTGCTTACACAGATGGGATCTGCAGACACAGATACCCATTTGTGCTATTCAGTAAACCCAGCTCATTTGCATAAGATCCCTGCATAATACTGGAAATTACATAGTTCCAGGGCCTGCCTCATTAGCAACTAGAGCAGTCTACCATTGTACATACTCCATGTATGGTTCTATAATGCATTACTGTCACATAATAATAAATCTGGTTTTCAACTCTTTTTTTTATTTTTTTTCATGAAAGCATCTTTGTTCACTGCAGTGTACCACACAAACATACCCCAAGTATAAAAAAAAATTAATTTCATTTAAATTATTTCCCTATGTTTTTGGACACACAATGGATAGTTATGTATATATCTGTGTCTACTATGCTATTTCTACCACTCTACCTGCACTTTTACATCTCCTGGTGTCAATTTTACATCCTGTACACAGACTTTTTCCATGTACATTATAGACACCAACACGGGGTCTGCAGGGCTGCCTATCTGCTTGCTGGATTGCTCTACCACCCTAATTTGCATTCAATTCACCTGTGTATGAGGTGATTTGCATGCCATGGACACTTCCATGTTTGCACACTCATGCACACCCCTCAGCACTGTTTACTCAATCGCACATCTGCTTACTTCCATGTAAGCACCGTGACACTATGCCTACATGGAAAAACAGTCCATGTAGGCTTTATTAAATTCTGCTCAGAGACTTTGAAAGGACATTTGAAAATTTTATGTAAAGAAGTACTAGACATTACAAAAGTTCATGACAAAAGGGTTTATTGACTGGCATCTGGGATTGTAATACTGTGTTAAAAATAGAAAGAGAAAAAAATTATGCATATGCTAAGCATGATAAATGTGGAGGGGAACATGGGTATTATAAAATATTGGGGAAAACCCAAAACATGTTTTTTTGGGGGGGGTGGAAGGACATTTGATAAGTAATTGTGACAAAAGAAAATGTTATATTTGTGGGGAAATGGTACATCATGCAAAAATGTGAATTGAAATGTTATAACTATGACAGAGTTGAACATGTGTGGATGGACTGCAAATAAAGAGGACAAAGAGAAGGTTTTGAAATAAGTGATGAAGAAGACATAAATTGGGAGGCAGTAAAAGAAAAAAAGAAGTCTATTGGTAAAAGGGTAAATGACAGAAAAAGAAAACTTAAAGAGCTTTATAGATGAAAAACAAAAGAAATAAATGAACAAGAATATATACAGCTAATGATTGGTGGTTGGTATAATGGTTAAGGTGCCTGACTCACAGGCAAAGTACAGTGTTTGATTCTCAACTTTGGGAAGGAAATAAGCTAGGCTTAGAATGACCTATTAAGAAAGCTAGCCTAGTAATTAGCCATGAACTTATAAAACCATGAATCTAAGAAAAAAATGTAAATGTTACAGTGTTTTCTGCAAATGTGAATAGTATTAAGAATATAGTAAAAAGAATAGGGATTTTGGAGTGGGAGTGGTGTAATACATGTGATGTAAATGTAAGTATATTAAAACACACATGATTTTTAACAAATAAAGAAATATTACAGAGAAACTATGGGAAGGAAAGATAAGCCAGAATTTGGGAAATGAGAGATGTTCTGAAACAGCTGTATTCTGTAGCAATACAGTAAAGATACTAGATGTAACTTAGCAAAAATATAAAGATTAACCATTGTAGATTTAAAATGGAAAGCACACATATATAGAAGTATAACACTATATGCTTATACTAATTGTAAAGAAAGTAAAAGCTTATTTCATCAGATTTTAGACTATGTAGTGATAAATATGAATATTATAACAGGAAACTTTCATTGTGATTTAAGAGGCAAGAATAAAAAGGAAGGAAATTATATAAGAAAAATGTTAGAAGTTATAGGATGTGGTAAGTTAAAATTTAGGACAAAAAATTAATGGACTTACAAAAGGGGTATGTATAAAAATGAAACAGATTATGTTATAGCTTCAGAAGGTTTAGTTATAGGAAAAGAGGAGGTAGTTGAAACAAGATTTTCTGATCATCTTTCAATATGGCTAGAGATAAAGGAAAATAAGGAATATATAAAAATAGAACCAAAGTAGAGATGCAAGAGTGAACAAAACGATGCAAAAAACCACACAAGGTTCACTCCGGAGACCAAATAAGGGTATGAGACCCAAAAAAAGCCAAATAAAGGTGAAAGCAATAGTCCAATGTGATAATTAAAACGTAACCATGAAGAATATAAAAAAATATAGAGTTTAATAACACTTGTAATAACAGAAGTGCGTTTTCGAATACCTTCTTCAGAACAAACACAATATCAAATACAACAATCTTGAAAAAGCACACACCTTTTATACATAGGTAAATTAATTAATTCATTAAATCAATTACATAATGGGTAAAAATAATTGGTTAAAATAACCTTACAATGATTTGTGCACATTCTAATTCCTGTAATGTCATTTTTCAAAAGTTGGTTGTATTACAAGATATTAATTTTATATTTTAAAAAATATTTGTGTTAAAATATATTTTAATATTTAAATATTTAAATATTATTGTATCAAAGCAACTGGAAGGATTAACATTAAAATAAGTTGTTTAAAAAGTTATTTAAAAAATTAAGTTGATGGTGCTAACCCCATCTGTGGACAAAACAAATTACAACTTAGCAGCCCTTAGTTTTAGAACAGGAATAATAGAAAGCATTTCATTAAACCTGGTTCTTGGTTTAAAACTTAATTTTTAAATGTTTTATTTTTAAAAAACTTCCTCTGCTGTTGTGACTTTAATTTGCTAAATATAAATATTTATTAACATATTTTAACACAAATATTTTTTAAAATAAAAAATTAATATCTTGTAATTAAAACAAATTTTTGAAAATAAATGATATTAAAATTTAAATGCAACAAAAATTGTGTAATCATTTTTCTTTATTTTTTTTACCCATTATGTAATTGATTTAATGAATTTAATAATTTACCTATGTATAAAAGGTGTGTGCTTTTTTTGTTGTTGTGTTGATATTGTGTTTGTTTTGTTGAAAGGGGTGTTCAAAAATGCACTTGTTATTGTACAAGTGTTATTAAACTCTATATTTTTTTTATCTTCCATATATTTTTAATATTTCGTTTCAGCATGTGTTTCACCCTTATTGCTTTTTTTTTGAGTCTCATACCACTTTTTCTGTCTCGAGTGAACCTTGCATGGTTTTTTAATATATAAAAATAGGCAAAATATTAAAAAGGATAAATGAGAAAGTATGGAATGAAGAATGAAAGAGATTAATAATGCAGTTTTGAAAAGATCATATTACTATGACAACATTTTATAAAAAAATGGTGTGAATGATGGATGATATTTAAGGATATATATATATATATATATATATATATATATATATATATATATATATATATATATTTTTTTTTTTTTTTTTTTTTTTACAGTGGCAATATGATGTGAGAAAAGTAGAGAAAGAAAAATATATAAAAAACAGAACAATGCATTGGAAGATTTAGAACATAATGATAGAAAGTACTTTGCTAAAGAAAAAGAATTATATGAAAGAAATCAAGAAAAATAATAAGCAAATGTATTCTCATAAGGAAAAAGAGAAGATGCATCAAGTTACTTAAGCAGATTAGTAAAGGAATATGACAGTGTAATGAGAGAAATAAAATGTAAAAGAGAAATAGAAAGGAATCAAGAAAATATTATGAATAGTGTAGTACAATATGTACAAGACGTTTTAAGAAAAAAAGAAGGTAGTGAAAAAACATGGAAAGTAAAAAAGTTAACAGCAAATGAGAATAAACAATTAGAAAATGAGATTTTGTTTTAATGAGCTAGATAAACTATTAGGACAAGTAAATATAGATTCAGCTGTAGGACCAGATGTAACAGGGTATGAAATGTATACAAATTTAAGAGATTGGCAAAAAATATATTTTAAACATTTAGAATGAAAGGTTAAATGAAAGGTTTATGTGTAAAGAATTATTTAGTTGAAGACTGAAATTCATATGGCAGAAGGAAAATAGAAAACAAATAACTGGCGACTAATAGTATTGAATAATAATAATTATAAGATCTTTATGAAAATAATACAAAAGAGATTGGAAACTAAAATGGAAAATATTATGGAAGATAGTATATACAGTATAAAGTGGAAGGGATGTCAAGAATTATTAATGATGGAAAAATTGAGGATGATATTATGAATAGAAAAGAATAAGTGAAACTCATGATGGGAGTCTTTAATAAGGCATTTGACACAACTGGACATTAAATATGGGTCTATATTGAATTCTTGAAAGTCGACAATGTCAAATCTGACATTGTCAGCACAAGAATAGCTAAATTGCAGAACGCCAAAGAAGTAAACGGAAATCTCCATAAGGGGAGATTTCCATTTACTTCAATGTAGTGCGGCCTCAGAGTTCATATATTTAAGTAGCAGGGGGTGTGGGGGCACAGCCTCCCATGTGGGGGGGTGCAGGGGGACTTGCCCCCCTGCCTACACCATATAGTTTTTTTTTTGTTTGTTTTTTTTGGAACATTCGATGTTTTAACAGTTTGATCACTAAGGGTTGACTTTTAGTGATTTGAACTGTTAAACATTTGATGTTCCAATATAGACCCATTAAATCTTATGGGGAATAATAAAAGTATATAATATAAGTGAAAAAGCATATAGTAATAATAAAGTAAAAATACTTGTAAATGGCATGTTAAGCCAACAGGTACATATGAAGAGTGGTGTATGACAGGTATATTCAATGAGTTGTATACTCTTTGCATGATTTATGAATGTGACAGTATGTGAAATAAATTACAAAATTAAGGGTTACAAATTCTAATTCTGATAACATATGTAGATGAAACTATAATAATTGCAAAAAAAAAACAATTTGGATAAAAGAAGTAATCATTTGCACAAATGAATGTCTAGAGATGGTAGACATGGATTTAAATAAACAGAAAAGTAAAGATTTAGGTGATATATTAAAGATGACGGTATATATTTTACAATAAATTTCTGCATTAGGTATAGAATTTGGGAATAAAGATGTAAGTAGAATTCAATGGGAAAAAACAATACAGAAATAAATAAACCTTGCTTTTCTGGAGAACATATAAATTAACATTCAGATAATTTCAATACTGATGAAAAAAAATAGCATACTTAGCAAGTCTATTTATGTTACCAATACTATCTGAAAAAAGAATGATTGCAGATATTTTTTCATTTATATGTCATTTAAGATTAAACTCAGTAAAAAGAGGTGATTTGTATGTATATAAAGAAGAAGGAGGTGTAGGGTTAATTAATCCAGTGGTATATGCTGCTTCATTAAATTTCATTCATTTCATTCATTAAATTTATACAAAGTATGAAATTGGATAAATGAAAAAGATGAGCAATTAGTAATAAAAATGTATGAATATAAGTATGATAAATTTTAGGGTATGGTAAAAAAGTAAAAGAGAAAAAAATGTATAAATGAAATAAAATGTTACCAAGAAAAATATTTTTGTGGAAAATAAAAATTGATGATATAGAAAAAAGACAGAAAAGTGTGGTATAAGAATTTAATAATAAAACTTTACTATGTAAAACCATGGAAAAATCTAACAGATGAAAAAATGTAACCTATAAAAATAAGAAGAAAATTGTGTAATCAGAAAGTAGAATGTCGGGGGGCGTGGCCAAGGATGAACACAGGATAGCAGCAGATTTCTTCAGCTCCACCAATTTCATTACATTGACAGGAATTAATTACTTAAAAAAATAATTTTTGAAGTAATTTTTTTTCTAAATATGTTTGTTTTATATAGTTCTTGAACTATATCTAAAAAAGAAAGGAAATCTTAATAATATTCCTGTCAGAAATTACTTTGGAAATTTTCCTGTCAGTTTATCAGTCTGAAATGAGTTCCAGTAAGACAAATTCTCAAGACTCCAGCATCAAGAAAGAACTTCAGTCTCTGATAATTATAGTCCAGCAACTTACTGCTAAGATGGGTAAAATGGATACTAAAATAGACACTTTCATAGAAAAAACTACAAAACAAATAGACTTGTTACATATGGACCTGCAACAACAGAAGATCCAGATGGCAGGCATAGAAGAAGCTGTGAATGACATGGAAAATAGAATACAAGAAGAGGAAATCAACATTGAGTTTCTGCTGAAACAAAATACACATTTACAAACAAAGCTGGATGACCTGGAAAATAGATCTAGGTGCAATAACATTAGGATTTTTGGACTGCCAGAAAATATTGAAGGTAACAATATTACTTCTTTTTTACAACATGGCTCCCTAAAACTTTAGATTTACCAGAAGCATTCTCTTTTAGAGCACATAGATCTATAGCTAATACTAACTCAAACAAAAACTATCCTAGATCAGTTATAGTTAGATTTCTATCATCTTTTGATAAAGAGATGGTTCTTAAATCTGTTTGGGCTAAAGCTCCTGTTAAGATTAATGAAACAACTGTGCGTTTTGACAATGACTATTCTTCCATGGTATTAGCTAAAAGAAAAGTTTTTCTGCCACTAATAAGGGAGCTTAAAAAAGCACAGTTTAAAACATACCTTCTGTTTCCTGCCAAGCTTAAAATCTTCCTTCCTGATGGTCCTAAAATTTTCGTTGACTTAGACTCTGCTTTACTGTTTATCAAAAAAAAATAAGATTTTGGAAAAAATAGAAGAAAAGTTAAAGAGACTGGCAACTGAAACTTCATGGAAGACTTCAGAGAAGAAGAAGAGACTAAAAAACAAATGATTTACTGTACTATGTTTTTTTTTCTCTCTTATCATTTTATTTTATTATTAATCTTTTTAAATATAGTTCCTGCATTTCCAAGAAGCAACAAATATTTTGAAAAGATTTAATCAAAGTTATTCTCTGTGTGCAAAGAAATGTTTTGTTTCATAACTAGTCAAAATATCGAGATTTAATGGCAAGCTGTGATTTAACTTGTTTCTCTTTCTGAAGAGGAAAAATAAGGTCAGTAATTTGATACATTTTTTTTTCCTTTAAAAGTTTATATGTTCTTCAAATGCTATTCCTAATTATACTTTCTTGATTACACTGCTTATGCTTGTTTGTAAATAATCTGTCATGCTTTAACTAATAATAATTAGAACTAAATAATAGTAAATAATATGTTTTATTTTTAACTCTATTAATATAAACAGTAAGTAACATTCTATTGTATATACTTCTTATAGCTTTCTCTTACATTTTTTATTTCTGCCTTACACCCTTTTACTTTCTACTCTCTTTTCTTTTCTTTATTAATATATAGAAATGCTTTTGATCATATAGACACAGTAAATAATAAGATTTGCATAGGAGTTGAGTTGGGACAAAAATGTTG